>NC_041392.1:374503094-374559386 GCF_002162155.2 Triticum dicoccoides | reverse complement strand
TGTTAATTTAGGGTTCATAGATAATGATTTTTAGCAGTAGTAGATGTTAATTAGTAGTAGTGATGGTACTAGTTAACTATTGTATAATGTAGTTTATTTTACTGTTTTTAGTAAGTGTTTAAAATAATTAGTAAGTAAATTAATAAACTAGTTGAACTAGTTTAGTTGTAGTTGAACTAGTTTAGTAAGTAAATTAATAAACTAGTTGAACTAGTTGAATTAATAGAACTAATGTATTTTTAGTAAGATAATTAATATAACTAGTTGAACTACTTTATTTTTAGAAAGAACTAGTTTTTTCTATTTATAGTAAGTTTATATTTAGTAAGAACTAGTTGAATTAATAAAACTAGTTGAACATGTCATATTTGTTGTTATTTTTTAGTTTAAGCAATTATTCGGGATGTGTTAGTGATAACTTATACGGTTTTTGCTTTTGCAGATATCAAGGAGCCCCTCCATCATCCCCGCCGTCATCCCCGTCACCGACCCCCTCCGACATCAAGGTGAGACCAGCCAAATATCCATGTATATCTTGTGTTGCTCAAATAGGATATGTGGTTGCCCAAGTGGCCGTTCATGTTCAGTTTACACCTCCGAGTGGCCTATGTTTTGCCGGAGTGTTGATTAATTTCCGTTCCGGCAAATTTCAGGCGCTCGATATGTCCTTTTTTTAGCAAAGGTCATGCCGGATTTTTCCGTGAATTCTGGCATGACTTGTGCTAGAATATATAGGAAATATCGAGTGGCCAGGATTTTCTCGAAAAATAATTATCTAATTTAGATTTTTTAGTACATATATTTAATTGTACAAGTTTAATCTTTGTATTATGAATGTAGGAAATGTCGTACTCGGACGACGACAGTCTCCCGAGGGAGTGCAGCTGGTGCCACGACGATCGAGGTATGTGCGACAGGTTCGTTGAGCTGGACGAAGATCGACGCTTCAGCATTAAGCTCGAGGAGACCTTCGATGTTGAAATGGTACGCAACAATGACAAGTGTTTTTTTCATAATTAAGCATGACTTCAACTATTTCAATGTCTAATTTTCATCTTTTACAATTCGACTAGCTTATCCCACGCCATGCAAAACGCTATGTCTTGGAGAGGATGGGTTTTGAAGACCATGAAAATTTTCAAACAAAGAAAATACACCTAAGGACCCATCATGATATCGATTTTGAAGTAAATTTGTACAATTCTCAGAGCGTAACCCATTTTGGTTGCCAAAATTGCGAAGCACTTTGCAAAATGTATGGTTTTTATGAGGGTATGATTGTCACCATGGATCTTGGTGATCCTGACATCGAGCAAGACAATATGGACATTTGGGTCCTTGTTGATACGCTTCCGATTCTACCGCAATGTGAGTTTCTCAAACATAGTTATTAAATAATTTATATTGTTTATTTCAAAATAGTTGACAGCTTATTTTGAATCTTCAAAGAATGTGCAGAAGATGGTAGACAAAACCCACTACACTGATGGCTCCGAATTAACTTATAAAGAGAAAAGTCATCTGATTGCTTATTGTACTTATCTTGAGAATTACAATACCTATTATCGAACTCCTCCAAATTATGGTGAATACGTGCCACTAGTGCACGTGTTGAACCACGGTAACTTCTATGGAGATACCCTCGTAAGATTTTTTACTATTACGACATCACTGCATCTTTTGCATACTTCTAAAACTACTACATCATTGCTAACTACCAAGTTATTACTATGTTTTTCAACAGAAAATCCCGATGGATTGTGTGCCTCATCTGATGTATCAGAATGGTCGCCTTGTAGTTCTAAACATACAGCCAGGTCAATCTAAGGAGCTCACTTGTGCATATCAGATTTCTAAAACCGGTGAACACATGCTAATCAAAGAATGGAAAAAATGTTTGGACATTCGCAAGGAGGTTCTTAGAAGTAACATTAAGCGAAAGGCAAGAATTGGAGACAGGATAATCTCCATTCTCCATAATGGAGGGTCAGGGGCTATCTTGTTGTTTGCTATTTTACCTTAGAGAATATAGTAGGTCCTAAGAGAATGTAGTAGGTCCTATGAGGTACAATATCTTTATTATGTGATACAATGTGTTAGAGTTGATGATGAGGAGTACTTGTGATTACGACTAGTGACCAATTTGCTATGTGATGTCTCATTGATGAAAACGATGATCTTGAGGAGGTGTTATATGATGATGATGTATTATGATGATAAGTTGTTAATGATATGATGATGATGATGATGATATTTATTATATCATTGGGTGAAAGAACCGCGAATTAGTTTCAAGTGGATGTCCATCCACTTGAAACTAGTCCACGGTTCTTTCACCCCGTGATGTAATGACTCATTATGATGTAAAAACAATTTCTAAATTCCTGTTGTATGAAAACTTGTGTAAAGGTGTACAAATACAACATGAAATAAAATACGAAATGATAGTAGCAGCGCGGGCAGGGAGAAGCGCTACTACTAATTACCAGTAGCGCTCCTCCGGGAAGTCACTACTACTAAGTCGATTAGCAGTAGTGTGGGCGGAGGCACGCTACTGCTATACGTTAGCTGTAGCGCCTTATCAGTAGCGCATCGCCCCGCGCTACTGATAGGCATAAAACCCGCGCTACTGCTAGGCTTTTCCCTAGTAGTGAAAGAACAAGCAAGAAACTAAGGTTGCAATCTGGATATTGCGAATATAAGAGGAAAGCTTTATTGATGAAGGTGGGGTTCTGTGACCCCTTTGTCTGGTCGTTCAACACAAACGAAGTAGGCGAAGTTGCAGCTATGGCGAACTTTAATCTAAACAAAGCCTAAATGACGCCCTAAGGGCTGTATATATGGAGGAAGAGGGGGGATTTCGTGAACCTTGGAGGAGGGGTCCGAAACCAACCCTAACTCTTGTTTCCCCACACATATGGACTCTAAAAACAGCCTATACTTAAGTATTTTGAAAATACATGGGCCTGTCCCAATAATAAGGTGATGCAACACCTAGAATAGCCTCTGGACAAAAAATTATGAAGTGGAATCTTGTATATTTCGTCCAAGGCTTCATGCACTCATTATGGTGGCTTTAAAGTCCTGAAATCATCACTTGAAACTCCATTCTTGTTTCCCTTGCGCATGCCATCATCTCCATGCTTGTTTTTGCTCCAATGTTCATCCTTCTCCAAGCTAGGCCCTTCATTTGTAAGCAAAACAAATGTATCCAATTTAGGCAGCATCATATTCTCATGAACCTTAGAATCATTACCAAGAAACGGAAGTACCTAATAATTTAATTAGCATGCGCGAGCTCTAGTAATTGGTCCAGTATGTATATTGATGTCCTCATCATCATCCCCTTCTTGAAATGAAGTCGTCCTCAATGGAAGCTCATCTTCCTCACCCAAATAAGGCTTCAAATCTGCAATGTTAAAAGTGGGACTAACCCCAAAATCTGCAGGCGGCTCAAGTTTATATGCACTATCATTTATTTTCTCTAACACCTTAAAAGGACCATCATCATGTGGCATTAGCTTTGATTTGTGCAAATTAGGAAATCTATCCTTACGCAAATGTAACCAAACAAGATCTCCAGGTGCAAACACAACATGTTTTCTACCCTTATCTCCAGCAAGTTTATATTTAGCATTCATACGCTCAATGTTTTCCTTAGTTAATGCGTGCATTTTTAAAATCAATTCAGCACGTTCTTTAGCATCAAAATTAACCTTCTCCGAAGATGGAAGAGGTAACAAATCAATTGGTGCATGAGGTAGGAAACCATACACAATTTCAAAAAGGCCACATCTTAGTAGTAGAATGCAATGAACGATTATAAGCAAATTCAATATGAGGCAAGCATTATTCCCACATTTTCTTATTATTCTTCAAAACAACCCTAAGCATAGTAGACAAAGTTCTATTGACTACTTCAGTTTGACCATCAGTTTGGGGGTGACAAGTAGTACTAAAAAGTAGTTTAGTCCCCAACTTAGCTCATAAACATCTCCAAAAGTGGCTAAGAAATTTAGTATCACGATCTGAAACAATAGTATTTGGCACACCATGCAAGCAAATAATTTCACGAAAGAACAAATTAGCAACATTAATAGCATCATTGCTTTTGTGATATGGTATAAAGTGTGCCATTTTCGAGAATCTATCCACGACAACAAATATGCTATCCCTCCCCTTCTTGGTTCGAGGTTAACCTAAAACAAAGTCCATAGATATATCCTCCCAAGGAACACTAGCTAAAGTCAAAGGCATATATAAACCATGTGGATTGAGTCATGACTTAGCTTTTTGACATGTAGTGCAGTGAGAAACAAAATGCTCAACATCCCGTCTCATTTTTTGCCAAAAGAAATGTGTAGCAAGTACATCCTCTGTCTTCTTCACGCCAAAGTGTCTCATTAATCCTCCTCCATGCGCCTCCTGCAACAACAAAGGACGAACAAAGCTAGTTGGAATGCATAGCTTGTTAGCACGAAACACAAATCCATCGTTAACGATGAACTTGTGCCATGTTCTACCTTCTTTACAATTCAGCAATATATCTTTAAATTCAGCATCATGCACATATTGATCTTTGATGGTCTCCAAACCAAATATTTTAAAGTCAAGTTGTGAAAGCATAGTATAACGACGAGATAATGCATCAGCAATAACATTTTCTTTACCCATCTTGTGTTTAATGGCATATGGGAAAGTCTCAATGAATTCAACACATTTAGCATGTCTAGGGTTCAGTTTTGCTTGACTTTTAATATGTTTCAAAGATTCATGATCAGAATGTATGACAAATTCTTTGGGCCATAAATAATGTTGCCATGTTTCCAAGGTCCGGACAAGAGCATATAATTCTTTATCATAAGTAGAATAGTTCATACTTGGCCCACTCAATTTTTTAGAAAAGTATGCAACAGGTTTGCCATCTTGTAATAACACACCTCCTAATCCAATTCCACTAGCATCACATTCAAGCTCAAAAGTCTTACTAAAATCAGGAAGTTGGAGTAAAGGATCATGTGTCAACTTATCTTTCAATACGGTGAAGGCTTCTTCCTGTGCGGTACCCCAAACAAAAGGCACATCCTTCTTTGTAAGCTCATTGAGAGGTGCAACAATGGTGCTAAAATCTCTCACAAAACTACTATAGAAACCAGCGAGTCCAAGAAAACTCCTCACTTGTGTGACCATTTTGGGCTGCGGCCAACTCTCAATAGCTTCAATCTTGGCTTTATCAACTTCAATTCCCTATGGAGTAACAACATAGCTAAGAAAAGATACTCAGTCGGTGTAGAAGGTGCACTTCCCAAGGTTACCAATCAAACATGCATCACATAGAGCAATAAAAACATCACGTAAATGTTCCAAATGTTGCTCCAAATATCAGCTATAAATTAGTATATCATCAAAAAAAACTACCACAAATCGTCCAATGAAAACACGTAAAACTTCGTTCATTAATCTCATGAAAGTACTAGGTGCATTAGTTAACCCAAAAGGCATGACTAACCACTCATATAATCCAAACTTATTAAATGTTGTTTTCCATTCCTCTCCCAATTTCATACGAATTTGATGCTATCCACTACGCAAATCAACTTTGGAGAATATTGTAGAGCCACTCAATTCATCAAGCATGTCATCTATCCTAGGAATAGGATGACGATAACAAATAGGAATATTATTAATGACTCTACAATCAACACACATACGCGACATACCATTCTTTTTAGGCACTAGTATAATAGGAACAGCACAAGGACTAAGAGATTCACGTATATAACCTTTGTCGAGCAGCTCCTGTACTTGACGCATAATCTCCTTCGTCTCCTCTGGATTGGTACGGTATGGTGCACGGTTGGGTAGCGATACACGTCGAATTAAGTCAATTTGATGCTCAATCCCTCGAATATGTGGTAATCCCAGTGGCACGTCTTGTGGGAAGACGTCAGCAAACTCCTGCAAAATGTTAGTGACAGCAGGGGCAAAGAGGAATGCGCGTCCTCAATGAAAATAATGCCTCTTTGCACACAACAGATTTGCTAAAATCTAGCTCGTCAATATCAGATTTGGTGGCAAGTAAACTTGCACTTTTCAATTTAATTTCAGAAACAACACTAGATGATTTATCATTATGCTTCATTTGTTGCTCAAATTCTTTTGTCACAATCTGATTTTCACTCTTATGTTTCTCCTGTTTTACTTTATTAGCTCTATTAATATCATCTTTCAAAATGGAATCAGGAGTCATAGGAAGCAAAGTAATGTTTTTGTCCTTATGAACAAGAGTATACTGGTTGTTTCTACCATGGTGTATAGCATTTTTATCAAATTGCCATGGTCTACCAAGTAACAAGGAACATGCTTGCTAGGTACCACATCACAATCAACATAATCAGCATATGTAGAGATACTAAAATGCACACGAATAGTATGTGTTACCTTAACCTTGCTGCTGTTGTTGAACCATTGGATGTAGTAAGGATGTGGATGTGGTCTTGTGGTGAGAGATAGCTTCTCCACCATCTCCATGCTAGCCAAGTTGTTGCAGCTCCCTCCATCTATTATGACGCGAATAGAATGTTCCTTCACAACTCCCTCTGTATGGAACTAATTATGCCTCTGATTTTGCTCAGCTTGAATAACCTGCACACTTAAAACACATTGAGCAACTAAACATTCATACCTGTCAGCATCTTCAGCAGCCATGTATTGCGTCTCATGATCAAAATCATCTCCACCGTGTTCTTCACTTGTAATAAGAGCCAAAGTCTCCTCATCATAGTCACTAGCGGACTCATACCCACCATCCTCAGTAACAATCATCACATGCTTAGATGGGCATTGTCTCACATAATGACCTCCACCCTTGCAACGACGACAAATAATATCATGTGTTTGCCCTGTTGACGCCATTGATGAAGAAGAGCTCTGTGCAGGCCCAGAAGGTGTGCTCTTGGCAGATAGTGGTGGTTTTTCCTGCTTTCTTGTATCATGGTTGGTGGGGGCAGCTGACGGAGGCGCCAGTGCAGCAGAACATGTGGAAGTAGAGGATGCACGCGCTGTCCATGATGAAGGTCGACCTGTGGAAAAGTTAGTTCAAGCCAATGCCTGTCGATCCTGCACTTCACGTTCAGCTTTGTAAGCAAGATGGAATAAACGAGTGATATTATTATATTCCTTATACTCTAGAATGGTTTGGATCTCTTTATTTAATCCACCCATAAAACGTGCAAGCATAGCTTCATTATCCTCAACAATACCACATCTAATCATACCAGTTTGTAATTCCTAATAATATTCTTCTACAAAAAAATTCCTTGTCTCAAACGATGCAATTTTTGAAGCAATTCACGTTGATAATATGGTGGAACCCAGTGAGTACGCATAGCATTTTTCAAAGCAGCCCAAGTAGCTGGAATAGGATATAATCTACAATGTTCAGACCACCAAACACATGCAAAACTAGTGAAAGCACAAATAGCAGCAGGAACATGTCTCTCCTCGGGATATTGCAAACATGTAGAACGTTATTTAGTTTCTAACTCCCATGTAAGATATATATCAGGAACGTATCTACCCTCAAATGGTGGAATATTCAATTTCAGTTTAGGGAGATGGTCATGATCTCGTACCTGAGGGGGAGACCTACCATTGCCATTATTTGCATGTGGACGACCTGGTGGTTGTGGTGCTGGTTGTTGCACGTAGTTCTGATTTTGATCAACCTCATCCTCGTAACCTCCTGCATGATCATCCTCCTCCGCATCAGCAGCAGGAGCCATAGAAGTATCAACAACAACACCAATAGTTTGGCTAGGCTCAAGAGGGACACGGCTCGCTCGGTGCAGGGCTGTTTCACGACGTGGAGGTAGTCGTAGTTGTCGTTGTTGTTGCAGAGGTGCGGCAGGTGCAGCCGGTGGTGGTTGTGGAATACACGCAAGCAGATCATTAAATTTGTTATCAAGCTTTGTTTCGAACGTCTTCTCAAAGCCGGTTATATTATCCATGGCCTCTTCAAAATTGTTCAACACATCTTGCACCTGTCCAGTCATCATTTGCTGAAACTTATCATGCAACTCCTTATTCGTCATGTTCTTGTTGGGGAACATAGTAATTTCAAAAATTTCCTACGCACATACAGGATCATGGTGATGCATAGCAATGAGAGGGAAGAGTGTTGTCCATGTACCCTCGTAGACCGAAAGCGGAAGCGTTAGCACAACACGGTTGATGTAGTCGTACGTCTTCACGATCCGACCGATCAAGTACCGAACATACGACACCTCCGAGTTCAGCACACGTTCAGCTCGATGACGTCCCACGAACTCCGATCCAACAGAGCTTCGAGGGAGAGTTCTGTCAGCATGACGACATGATGACGGTGATGATGATGCTATCGACGTAGGGCTTCGCCTAAGCACCGCTACGATATGATCGAGGTGGATTATGGTGGAGGGGGGCACCGCACACGACTGGGAGAGATCAACAGATCAACTTGTGTGTCTAGAGGTGCCCCTGCCCCCGTATATAAAGGAGGGAGGGAGAGGCCGGCCCTAGAGAGGGCGCACCAAGTGTGGGGAGTCCTACTAGGACTCCCAAGTCCTAGTAGGCTTCCCCTTTCCTTTCTAGAGTAGGAGAGAAGGAAAGAGGGGAAGAGGGAAAAGGAAGAGTGGGATGCACCCCTTTTCCAATTCGGACCAGATGGGGGGCGCATGCCTCCTTCCTTTTGGCCTCTCTCCTCTATTCCCGTATGGCCCAATAAGGCCCAATACTTCTCCCGGTGAATTCCCGTAACTCCCCGGTACTCCGAAAATACCCGAATCACTTGGAACCTTTCCGATGTTCGAATATAGTCGTCCAATATATTGATCTTTACGTCTCGACCATTACGAGACTCCTCGTCATGTCCCCGATCTCATCCGGGACTCTGAACTACCTTCGATACATCAAATCAAATAAACTCATAATACAATTGTCATCGAAACTTTAAGCGTGCGGACCCTACGGGTTCGAGAACTATGTAGACATGACCGAGACATGTCTTCGGCCAATAACCAATAACGGAACCTGGATGCTCATATTGGCTCCCACATACTCTACGAAGATCTTTATCGGTCAAACCATAACAACATACGTTGTTCCCTTTGTCATCGGTATGTTACTTGCCCGAGATTCGATCGTTGGTATCCCAATACCTAGTTCAGTCTCGTTACTGGCAAGTCTCTTTACTCGTTCCGTAATACATCATCCCATAACTAACTCATTAGTTACAATGCTTGCAAGCTTATAGTGTTGTGTGTTACCGAGTGGGCCCAGAGATACCTCTCCGACAATCGGAGTGACAAATCCTAATCTCGAAATACGCCAACCCAACAAGTACCTTTGGAGACACCTGTAGAGCACCTTTATAATCACCTAGTTACGTTGTGACGTTTGGTAGCACACAAAGTGTTCCTCCGGTAAACGGGAGTTGCATAATCTCATAGTCATAGGAACATGTATAAGTCATGAAGAAAGCAATAGCAACATACTAAACGATCAAGTGCTAAGCTAACGGAATGGGTCAAGTCAATCACATCATTCTCCTAATGATGTGATCCCGTTAATCAAATGACAACTCATGTCCATGGCTAGGAAACTCGACCATCTTCAATTAACGAGCTAGTAAAGTAGAGGCATACTAGTGACACTCTGTTTCTCTATGTATTCACACATGTATTATGTTTCCGGTTAATACAATTCTAGAAAGAATAATAAACATTTATCATGAAATAAGGAAATAAATAATAACTTTATTATTGCCTCTAGGGCATATTTCCTTCAGTTCTCCCAGTCAGTCTCATCGACTTGTGATCCTACCATGGTTAGCAGCAATAGAAACACAAAAGAATATGATCCTACACACTACTAGAAAATGGCGGTGGTGGGGTGTCACAAATCCGTCAAGAAAATCTCAAATTCTTACCAGTTCTTACCCAGCAGCAGGCGGTGACCGGCAACCGTTGTAGTTAAAACTCTCAAAGATTGGATAGAGCGATTGCCAGGTGGTGTCAAACGCACGATGTAGATGTATGTGGAGCTGGGAAGGCTTATGATATGGTAGCAAAAATGTCAGCAATAATCAAATCAGAGATGCAAAGTTGAATAAACGCTCAACGACGATACTGTGCTAGTCCTAGGCTAGACCGTACTAGAGACGCGAGCCTAGAACACGAACAAAATCACGGTGCGGCACATAAACAAGGGAGGAGCACTCTTTGATTCTTTTTCTTCCTTTTTTCACTTTTTTGCACTTTTTTCCTCTCTTTTTTGCTCCGCAACAATTTTTTTCAAAAAGGTCTACAAATGGTCAAAAAACTGCCTAGCCAGAATTTTCCAGACTTAGTTTTTTTGAGTTTGGAACTATTTTTCTACTGCGGATAGCACGGAAGTTGGGGAGTCTGACTTGGTCACGAATCGAAGTATCGCGTGATCTAGAACTCAAAAACAAAGCAACAAATACTGGACTCAGACTAGGACTGGTGGCAGAGATGAATCTGGTGGAACCCGGGCTAGTGGTTGTATATGGCGATGGTATATCTGGACTCAGATTGGTGGTGGTATATGGCGATGGTATATGTGGACTCGGATTGGTGGTTGTGTATGGCGATGGTATATATGGACTCCTACTGGTTGTTTTATATGGCAGCGGTGATGTATATGGTCGGGTGGTGGTATATGGTAATGAAGATGACGATGGTGCGGCGGCGGCGTGACAACCTGTGAACAGAACTCGAAACTCTAAGGGACTAGACGCTAAGACCAGCAACTCGACACGATGATGCAACCGCAAATTCAACAAAGCAAAACTCGAAAAAGACTGCAAAGGATCAGATTGGTTCGGATATGATGACCTAACCCAAAATTTTTTGGCTTTTTCATGGACTATAGGTATGAAGAACAGACTCGATCTAAACTACGAAAAACTATAAAATCTCACCGAGCAACCTGGAAATCATATACCACTTGATAGAGGCAAAGGGGTCCCGTCTTTCGATGAGATGGTGGCTATCGTTTGTAGGAAGTCGACTTTGAAGATCTGACTACGAACGTGCGAGGACGTCACGCCTTAGCAATCGCTAAACTAACTCCGAGAGGTTATTGACCACGCCGGAGCACGATTAACCTGACCATGAAGGTTTGTTTCTTGCAGGCAAATGAAGAACAAGAAAGATACTAAGATTGCAATCTGGATATTGCAAATATAAGAGGAATGCTTTATTGATCAAGGTGGGGTTCTGTGACGCCTTTGTCCGGTCGTTGAACACAAACGAAGTATGTGAAGTTGCAGCTATGGCGAAATTTAATCTAAACAAAACCCAAAGTCTAAACGACACCCTAAGGGCTGTATATATGGAGGAAGAGGGGGGAATTTCGTGGCCCTTGGAGGAGGGGTCCGAAACCAACCCTAACTCTTGTTTCCCCACACATACGGACTCTAAAAACAGCCTATACTTCAGTATTTCAAAAATACGTGGGCCTGGCCCAATAATAAGGTGATGCAGCACCAAGAATAGCCTCTGGATGAAAATTATGAAGTGGCATCTTGTATATGTCGTCCAAGGCTTCATGCATTCATTATGGTGGCCTTAAAGTCATGAAATCATCACTTGAAACTCTGTTCTTGTTTCCCTTGCGCATGCCATCATCTCCATGCTTGTTATTGCTCCAATGTTCTTCCTTCTCCAAGCTAGGCCCTTCATTTGTAAGAAAAACAAATGTATCCAATTTAGGCAGCATCATATTATCATGAACATTAGAATAATTACCAAGAAATGAAAGTACCTAATAATTTAATTGGCGTGCACGAGCTCTAGTAATTGTTCCAGTATGTATAGCAGTAGGGGCTGTGGGTGTAACAATGGTATTGGTGTCGTCATCATAGTATGTGGTGAATCTGTAAGGTGATAATCATCATGCAAGCAATCATTTGAGCGAAGTACCATCACCTAAATTACCTTTGGAGCATCGCTCATGTGTTGTAGGTGAGATGTCGAAGATCCACTCGTTGTCATGTTCATCTTGATGGAACCATGTGGGGCGCATCTTCTTCCACCATGGTCGTCTCGTCTCCATTGGAGGTATGGAATCGTCATGGATAGGCATGTCGACATGTAGGAGACCTAGTACCAAAAGGGAAAACATACTCGGAGTAGAGGGTAAATCGTTAGAATTCATAGTGGCCTCACATGTTGTGTCAACTATCTCACTCACTAGGTGTTGTGTCTCACTCCCTCCCTCTTGGATGCTCTCACTCGTATGGTTGGTGGAGTCACTCAAATGGCTCTCAACCTCACATAGGATGTGTGGCATGCTCTCAAGTGTGGGGCTAGTGGTGGTCACACTCATCCTCTCTTAGGAAATGCACTCAATGTCACATATGGTGGAGTCACTCATGTCACTCATGTGGTGGTGGCTCTCCTCACATGGAAATTGGGGCATCTATTCATATGTGGGTGTCGGAGAGATGTTGGTGCAAATGTCTCCATGCTCAACTCCTATCGCCGCCTTGGTTGAAGGGATAATCCCATGCTCAACCTCCTCATCCATAACGCCTCCAAATATGAATGTCGTAGGATGTGGCAAAACATCACTCTCCACTGAGATCAAAGAGAATGTCTCACCGCATAGCTTGACTCGTAGTATGAGTCCAATATGGGCGACGTCTTCATGGTGTTGAAGAGGTTAGCGCTCATCACCATGGTCAAAGGGGGTGGCCTTGCTCAACCGTCTTGTCCCCGTCTTGTTGTTGGAGGCCCATATGATGTGGCACCTCGTAGCTCGTCTCCATGACAGAAGTCCAATTCCCATGCTTGGTCATCTTCCTTGAGGGGCTTCTGAAGATGGAAGCCCTTGCTTGTAGGTGGTCGCCTTGGACTTGATGAAGTCAATGTAGGCGTACTCGTGGGAAGTAGGCGAAGATGTCTTTATATCACTTGGCGAAGATGCAAAGTGGTGGTGGTAGCCGTAGCTTCCTCTTGGTGGTGCTTGTCATGCGGTCTTCTCTTGAGCTCATGAAGTTTAGTCGTAGCTTGATGTAGAGCTTGTTGGGACATGTAGGTTTGCGCATGTCGAGCATCTTCATGTTGATGGTGTCGTTGTCGTGCTTGAGCTCGTAGTAGATGTCTTTCGTCGTCGTCGTGCACATGATGCTTGGAGGTGACTTTCCCTTCATGATGATGTGGATCACGAATGTGATGGTGGTCGCCATGTAGATGCGGATGTGGACGACTTGCGCATGCGTTGCATGGGTGCTCTGTAGATGATCGACTTGCTCGTCGTCACCTTGAGGATGATGAAGGGGAAGAAGACTTGTAGTCGGTCACCATGTCTCGTAGTTGATCCTTTAGTTCGTCCAACTTGGTGTCGATGTAGTCCCTTTTCCTTGCTTCGGAGTGTCGTATGTCGATGGCAAGGTTGTCAATACGCTCTCGCAAGGTAGATTGTGCTCCTTGCATTTCTCGGTGTAGTCGGAAGATGGACGTTTTGGTGATGTAGTTGTTCGTGCCGTCGTTGTTGTCGAAGAACGGAGATGAAATGCCTTGCCTATCCATCACAAGACTCGAGCAAATATGAGTGGAAGAACGGAGAGAACTATACCAATTGTACCTTGACCGATGTTGAGAATGGATCAATGATCACTCAATGATGTAACAAGGAAATAGCACAATTGGTACCGATCTCGTCGATTTCTCCCACCTACACAAGTAAGGCTTATTGTGGAGCTCGGTGAGGATAGTGGCACAAAAATTTAATGCAAAATGTTAGCAAGAGTCAATAATATTGAAAGAGATTCACAAATTCACAAGTGAAACAATTAGACCAATAGCAATCAGTTGTACACGGAAACGCACACATGGATAGATAAATGGGGTCGTGCAACCAAGGAATGAGCACAAAATGTGTAATCCACGGAAAACACTCGTGTTGCACAACTCAAGAGAGACGCTAGAATGATTGCTCAATAGGCGGATAGGACACTTGTACACAACCTATAAGATGCAAAATGTATCAACTTTCTATCCCAAGTGTGCTATGTATGTATGGTTCCCGGTGTTCCTCTCAAGATGATCGGATATGACAATCTTATATGGAATGTGGTATGATGCTATGGCTATTGCTTACAAGCTTCTTTGCTCTCTTTTTCTTTGCTTAAAATCTTATTCTTTTTTTTGATATGGCCACAATGCGAAATGCACAAACCAAGATAGCAATTGTGTATATACGGGAACAATCTTGTGACACAAGGTATGATATGATACCAATATGATATGGTATGTATGCGATGGATGGTGTAGATCACTAATGTGCACAAGTAACGTTGCCCGCAATACTCAAATGGCTAGTCTCGCTAGGCAAGTTGAGGGAGTCCTGGACTAAGGGGTCCTCGGACGTCCGACCTATTATCTATGGGCTGGACTGATGGGCTGTGAAGATCGAAGACCATACTCGTGTCCGGATTGGACTCTGCTTGGCGTGGAAGGCAAGCTTGGCGACCGAAGATTCCTTTTTATGTAACCGACTCCATGTAAACCCTAGATCCCCTCGGTGTCTATATAAACCGAAGGGGATAGTCCGGAAAGGAGACCACATATACTCATTACCATATTCATAGGCTAGACTTCTAGGGTTTAGCCATTACGATCTCGTGGTAGATCAACTTTTTTAATACTCATATTCATCAAGATCAATCAACCTGAAAGTAGGGTATTACCTACATAGAGAGGGCCCGAACCTGGGTAAATATCGTGTCCCCTGTCTCCTATTACCATCGATCCTAGACGCATAGTTCGGGACCCCCTACCCAAGATCCGCCGGTTTGACACCAACATTGGTGCTTTCATTGAGAGTTCCACTGTGGCGTCAGCAGAAGGCTCGATGGCCCCTTCGATCATCAATAATGACATTGCCCAAGGAGGAACCTTCCACCCCGGACAGATCTTCGTATTCGGTGGCCTCGTACTACGGGCCCACTCGCTTGGCCATCTGGAGCAGATCGACAGCTACGCCCCTGGCCATCAGGTCAGATTCGGAAGCCTGAATTACGTTGCGGACGTCCATGGAGATTTGATCTTCAACGCATATGAGATCGTGGCAACCGCTCCCCATCGCCTCGATGAACATGGCCTAAACCTGTCATCGGGGCGTATCCAGGAGATAGCTCCTGTAACAGCTTTGGCCTTAAATCCGAAGCAGATCAAGTCGCCTGAAGATGGGAAGCTCAACCCTGTCACGAGGGCTACCGATTCCGCGGCGCTGGAGCCGCACGCAGATTCCATTACATACGGTGTCCGCATCAACGGAACCTCGGACTCGCCTCTGATGTCAAACTTCGAACCCTGTGAGCCCGCGTATAACGAACTCGATCGGTTATCGATCCTCAAGTTCAGTGCCGCAGATGTCTTCCAACACTCGCCCATGGGTGACATGCTAAACTCGCTAAAAAACCTATCACTAGCAAGCGACCCATCTCCGAACTATGTTCGGTTCGAACTCTCTGCGGACGATGGAGAATTTTGTTTCCCACCCGCCGCCCACTTTGTAGCCACTGTTGAAGACCTAACCAACAGGCACGACCCCTGCCTCGAAGACATCGACGGTTTAGACGATAGTGAGGGGCAAGGCCAGATCTCATTACCCGTTCGACATGGGAAGACCACTTCCTGGTATGACATGTGTATGAAAGACACACCTCACGACGCTCTCGAGGATGACAAGAAGGATCCGGTCGAGAACAAACCGCCTGGTACACAGCCCAGAAACCGGCACCCTAGGCCACATCGCCCAAGAGAAAACACTGCCAACACCAGAGAAGATGACACCCCAGATAACAAAGACCCTGCTGAGGTAGAATCCGAGCAGGATGAACAAGAAGGCGAGCAGGACAGCTCTGGTGAACAGACCACATACGGGTACTCAGAGGACAACAATTATCTCCCACCCTCCGAGGAAGAGGAGATCCTCGGCGACGAAGACGTTACCATACCCAAGGAACCTCTCGAGCAAGAGCGCTTTAAACGCCAGCTTATAGCCACTGCAAGGAGCCTAAGAAAGAAGCAGCTGCAGCTCCAAGCAAGCCAGGATTTGCTCAATGATAGATGGACTGAGGTATTGGCCGCCGAAGAACACAGCCTTATCAACCCAGTAAAAAGCCACCCAAATAATAGGTGGCCCTCTCAATATGATGGCAGGGATATGGAGCCCATACCACCATCGAATAATGCGGCAGGCCGACCACAGTTCGGTCCAGTCAAAGCAGCAGCCCAAGCAGAGCACCATACCAACCCATCCGTCCGTCAAAACAAAACAGCTCAGAGGAATACCCGCTATATCAACCAATACACTGAGGGTAGAGCAGGACGTACACGATCGACGTACAGATCACGAAGATATATCCCGACTGACGATGATGGTCGCCTATTCGGACAATATAAAACCGACCATCCTCGGGCCGTACACCATAAACGGAACCCGCCGGATGTGCTTCATAGTGTGGCCCAACATAGAGGAGCCTCACACCCTCTCTGCTTCACTAACGAAATAATGGAGCACGAATTCCGAGATAGGTTTAAACCCATCAACATTGAATCATACGATGGAACAACGGATCGCGCAGTATGGATCGAGGATTACCTCCTTCATATTCACATGGCCCAGGGAGATGACCTCCACGCTATTAAATACCTACCTCTCAAGCTTAAAGGGAGAGCTCGGTACTGGCTAAATAGTTTGCTAGAAAATTCCATTGGCAACTGGGAAGATTTGGAAGGCGCCTTTCGAGGCAATTTCCAGGGAACATATGTACGACCATTATATGCCGATGACTTAAGTCACATTGTCCAGGAGCCCGGCGAGTCAGCCAGGGAGCTCTAGACCAGGTTCTTAGTCAAAAAGAACCAAATTGTCGACTGTCCGGACGTAGAAGCCCTTGCGGACTTCAGACATAGCGTCCGGGACGAATGGCTAGCGCGTCACCTGGGCCAAGAAGGACCCAAATCCATGGTAGCCCTTACCGCTCTTATGACCCGCTTCTGCGTGGGAGAAGACAATTGGCTGGCTCGTAAAAGCAACGACTCCAGCAGCCCAGGCACCTCCGAAATCCGAGATGGCAACGGCAAGCCACGACAAACCGAACACAACAGTTGCAGTAATATACACGACACAACGGTGAACGCCGGATTTCACAATCCGAAGCCCGGTCAACGAAAGAAGCCACTAAAGGCAAACCAGGATGGACCATCCACCCTCGACAGGATATTGGACCGACCTTGTCAGATTCACAGTCAACCTGATATGCCAGCTAATCATACCTACCGAAACTGTTGGGTCTTCAAGCAGGCAAGCAAGCTTAACGCTGATCACAAGGGGAGGAGGCCACCAGGCGATAAAGACGACGGATCAGCTCGCCAGCAGAACGCCAGGGGCCAGAAGCAGTTTCCCTCCGATGTTCGACTACTCCGGGAACGCGAATAGCAGTCCGTCTTTCGCCACCCACATACTTTACTCGCAAAGTTTGCACCACGCGCACATCACTACGCACTCAAGGTACCATGGGCATCGGCGGAAGCATAATACGGACACCCTGCAAGCATTCCAGTAACATTTTCTATCTGCTTACTTTATTTTTTATGTATCATCCCTAAATAACAGGTGACCAGCCGGACATCATCTACAACGGACTCTATCGGAGTCCGGATCCGTACGCTCAGCTAAGGGGCTACTTCCGTTAAGGATTCCCCTCCCCGAGGACGGGCGATGCAGACGTGCGATAGGAGGTCCAAAAATAACTTTTTTGTGGAACGCACTCTTTATTCCGAGCCTGTACTATGCCCTCTTTCCTGTGGGCCCGACCCCGTGCATATCAAATAGCCGGGTCCGCGGTCTTTTCTTTATTATTATTATTATCATTATTATTATTATAATATTATTATTATTACATATATACAAATTTATCATTGGCACATCGCTCCGTTCTCAATAAGTCTCATCCAAACTGATCATCCATACTCTTTTAAGCACGGCCTTAACGACTGCTTTGTAGATACACCTCGGCATACCCTGCCAGGGGCTCGGCATGGGAACGAATGAGCTGCCAGTAAAAGTCCGAATAGCTCTATAGCGTACTTCGGCGTCGCAAGTTTGGCCTTATATGCATCAGCTCCGAATCATTGTCTTGGATCAATAGTTGGGTTGCCCGGCTCCTGTGTTTGCTACCCTACGCGCCCTATCGGCTAGGATAGTAAAGGGAGAACTACTGCGATTGTGCCCTGGCCTAGACCGGATGAGCACCTCCGTAGAGAAAGCCAAAAACTGACTGTCATGATGCGGCAAGAGCTGGTCAACCACTTGACGACTTGTTGGAATCCTTAGTGATTCTTCGTGTAACACGGAGGATCTTTTTCAGATCAGATATGCAAAGCACCACACGCCGCATACACACCAGGGGCTATGTCGTAGCCCCACCATAAAACTCCTATGGTTAAGTGAAAGTGTTAACGCCTTATAGTCTGATTGCCTGGTTCGCCGCATTATCACCTCCTTCATGGACCAAGACGTTGGATAAAGAGTGATTAAATGCTTTTCCGAACACCCCCGTACTTCCTACAAGGGGGCTGAAGCCGATGACTGGAAAACTTTCAGATTATATTCAAACAACCACACAAGAGGAATTCAAGCTTTCGAGCAAAACACAAATAGATTAACTATAAAGTTGTCTTTTACAATAATCATACACCTCACTCAAACATTATGTTTTTCGAACATTGACCCTCTATCAAGCGGGCGGCCTCCAGGACATCTTCAAAGTAACTCTATTCCGAACGGTCCCCGCCCCGGGTGGACCCTTCGTAGCAACGTCGACGGCCTTCATCTTTCCCCAAAATGTCTTGACTTGGGTAAGGGCCATCTGTGCACCTTCAATGCATGCAGATCGCTTCACAACATCGATTCACGGCACCATGTCGACAAGCTTCTGCACCAAACCGAAATAACTACTCGGCACAAGCTCGATTGGCCACAGCCGGATTATAACATCCTTCATGGCCACGCCATATACCCTATGAAGTTCGGCCCATTGGGACATCTGCTCATTAAGCAGCAGCGGGTGCTTAGATGCACCGTACTGTGACCAAAAAAGATTTTCCGTCGCATATCCAGCTCGCGCTTGGTAATACCGCACCGCATCGGAGGAACTCTTCGGCAAGTCCAAATACTCGTCCGGAGAACTCCACACTTGGTTCAGCTGAGCATAGTTCGGGTCGCCGAACTTAGTCTGCAGCAGAAAAGGCTTTCCAGCCACTATCTCTTTCGCCTACTGAACCTCCTCATGGAGTGCTCTGGACTCTGATCGTGCTTCTCTTGCCTCCTGTCGGGCCTTGGCAAGTTCAGCCATTAAGGCTTCATTCTCCTTCTCAAGAATTTCACAGCGGCCAGTGGCATTCTCCAAAGCAAGTGTCATTATGGATACCTTCTCCTCGACCTGGCATCATGCAGCTTGTTCGGCCTTTAGTTCAACCGATGCCTCTTTAGCAGTAGCATCACTAAGCCGGACCCGCTCCTTGGCCTGTACTAGGTCCGCCCAAAGAACCTCCACGGCGGTGGCACCATCTGCATTGTATGCACATTTCATATACAACACTTTCCTACGTCAAGCACACTGGTGTAAAGAATGCTTGAAATACGTACCTTGCAAGTGGTCAAGACGCCTATTGATCAATGCAATGTCATCCTCCACAATATCCAGCTTTTGCTGCAGTTCGGCCACTGCCATACTCTGGGTAGCCACAGGAGGGGCAGCAGCTTGTATTTCAAATTAAACCAAGGTTACTACCTGAGCATATCTCTTTGATCCTCCGATCACTTCCTTCGGAAGACAATCCGAGTCTCAGGGGCTACTGCATATACAACAAGTGCATTCTGTCAATAAAATTCAATTGACAAAACTACATCACAAACCTCAAAACCTCTCAGAAGGCTCGTAAAAGCCTTGTTCAATCCACTCTTCGAGGATAGAATCCTTTAACCACCATAGCCATCAAAGTACGATGCTCTTCTGAAAGGGATGCTCGTCGTTGCAAGTCCGTCAGCGGCTCTGGCACCCTTGGGTCTTCGGAAACCGCTGCCGAAGTACGGCCTTCCCGTGAAGGATCCCTCCTACTTACCTCCAGAATCGTCTCCGGCTGTAAACCGGATGGTTCGGGGACTCCAGTCTTGATCCCGGAACCTCGAGTGACAGAGGCGTCGCCTTCAGGTAATGCCTTCTCCATTTCTTGTACCACTTGGTGTTCGGGAGGAGCCCTTCGGGACGATACCTCAGTATCATCCCCCCTATCGGGCCATGGGGCCGGAGAAGGCATATCACTCTCCATCATCTCTGGAAGAAGATCTCCCGAGGAGGAGAACGATTGAGAAGCACCAGGCGTTAACCTGTGTGGATGAACATATATCGGATGATTACTTCACCAATAGGAAAAGAATGAGGTGCCCCAGCCACGCTTACATTTTGCCATGAGGTTCGTCCTCGTTCGCCCGGCCCAAGCCGCTCGATGACGGTGTTTTTCCCTTCTTGGAAGGCTTCCCCTCCCGACCTTCAGAGGCGGCCCTCTTCTTGCCTTGGAAGGCTCCCTCTGCACTTTTGCCCTTGGGTGAAAGGGTTCCGGTTTCCCAGAACGCGACCGCTTGGTACAGTGTCGGAACCAGCATCTTCGTCAGCAGGTCGGTCGCAGGGCCTTTGGGAAGAGGTGTCGGACACCAGATCAACACCGCTTTCTTTATCTGGTCCTGCACATGGACGGATTGTTCAATATCTTATTAAGAGATACCTGAATGGAAGGTGCTTGGATACTAAATACTTACCTAAGTGTCCGGATGATTGCAGTCAAGGCCAACGTCTTCGGTGGTGTCCGGCCATTGCTCTCGTTCCCCGAAATATAATTTCCGCATTCCTTCGTGTGTAGTGCCGGAGAAGTGCTGTAGGGTCCACCGCCCTTCTGGGTTAAACTCCCACATACGAAGAGGCCGCCGCTGACATGGCAGGATCCGGCGGACTAGCATTATTTGAACGACATTCACAAGATCGATGCCCTTCTCAATAAGGCTTCAGATGCGACTTTGCAGAGTCTGCACTTCATTGACGGATCCCCAGTCCAATCCCTTATTGACCCATGAAGCAAGCTGAACTGGAGGGCCGGGTCCGAACGCGGGTGTAGCCGCCCACTTGGAGCTCCGCGGCTCGTTGACATAAAACCACCCCTGCTGCCACAGGTCTGAAGATTTGGCAAAAGATCCTTCGGGCCAAACCGCGCCGGCCAGTTTTCCTATTATGACGCTGCCGCACTCTGCCTGCTCCTCCTCTACCACCTGCAACCTCACATCAAAGGTCTTGAGCCACAAACCGAAGTGCAGAGGAGTCCGGAGCAAGGCCTCACACGTGACGATAAATGTCGAGATGAGGAGAATAGAGTCCGGGGTCAGATCGTGAAGCCCATAGTAAAACATGAGCCCCCGGACGAAGGGGTTAAGCGCAAACCCTAGCCCATGAAGGAAGTGAGGCACGAATACAACCCTCTCGCCAGATATGGGGGTCGGTATGACTTGCCCTTGCGCCGGGAGCCAATGAAAGATTTCCGAGGTCAGGTACCTCGCTACGCGAAGCTCCGCAATGTCCTCCTCTGTGATAGAAGAAGCCACCCACCGGCCCTGACGGTTGGATCCGGACATGACTAAGGCTGGTGGTGATTGGAACCCGAGGGTTGGAACTTGGGGTGGCTGGGTTGAGGAAGGAGCAAGCGCAAGGGAAGAAGAAGAGACATGCTCTCTATAAAAAGGCCCCGGATATTGGGCGTCTCTCCTAGGGTCTCTAAACTTACCTATCACCAAGGAGTTGTACCCAGGGGAGGGTTGGGTTACCCACGCCTGCATTAATGAAAATCCCGTAAATAAAGGGACACGATCTCTGCCCTGACGAGACGTGCCAGTAAAACCGCACCCCGAGACGTGGGGCGGCTCGCTAGCTGACGGTTGGAAATAGCAACCGGGCAGGCATGATGTGATGTCATAAACAATTATCAACAAGTTGAGCTCATGGAATATTATACTCTCTACACAAAGGTCCGGATATACTTACTTCGCTCGAAGACTGTTCTGGAGGTCGGAAGGAGGGAACCTGCCTTGCAATGCCGATGACAAATCTGCACGCCGGACTCCTCGTCATTGAAGCCAGGTTCAGGGGCTACTGAGGGAGTCCTGGACTAAGGGGTCCTTGGACGTCTGGCCTGTTATCTATGGGTCGGGCTGATGGGCTGTGAAGATCGAAGACCATACTCGTGTCCGGATTGGACTCTGCTTGGCATGGAAGGCAAGCTTGGCGACCGAAGATTCCTTTTTATGTAACTGACTCCGTGTAAACCCTAGATCCCCTCGGTGTCTATATAAACTGAAGGGGATAGTCCGGAAAGGAGACCACATATACTCATTACCATATTCATAGGCTAGACTTCTAGGGTTTAGCCATTACGATCTCGTGGTAGATCAACTCTTGTAATACTCATATTCATCAAGATCAATCAAGCTGGAAGTAGGTTATTACCTCAATAGAGAGGGCCCGAACCTGGGTAAACATCGTGTCCCCTGTCTCTTGTTACCATCGATCCTAGATGCATACTTCGGGACCCCCTACCCGAGATCCGCCGGTTTTGACACCGACACAAGTGACGCAAAATGGGCTAGGGGTTATCAATGCAATGGCAAGGAGAATATACAATGGATGTCATCGAGGTTACCGTCCTTCCTCACGGTGGTGTCAATGGTGAAGTGGTCAATATTGATGATGACCTCGTGGCGATGATGAGTGGCGGTGTTCTCAACGTTGAACCGTACCTAATTATCCAAAACACCTTAGGAAAAGGGAAAAACCGCAAACTCAAAATCTCAAAGGCAAATGTCAAATGGTGGTAGCGGGAATGCGGTGGTGGTTGCGGAAGTATTGGTGGAAACCCTGTCAAAATGGGATATGGTGGAGTGGTATGATGGCCTATACACGGCGTCGGAGTTGAAAGCACGGTCCCTAAGTAGCCGAGACACCTTAGGAGACACAACTCACAACACTAACAAAATTGGGTTAAGTTGGGGTGGCAGAGGTGTATGGTGGGCATTCCTATGCGGTGGTTATGGTAGTGGTTTATGAAGAAGCAATCATCCCTAAGGAGCCTAAACACCGTAGGAGACTCGAATCACAACTCAAACAACCTTAAATGCTAAGGGGAACAAAATGGGTTAGCTTGCGGAAGGCTATGGTGGTTTTGCGGAAGATATGGTGGAAGCCCTAGGCAAAGATTCCAAAGTTGCAAAAATATTATGGAGTCAAATGATGATGGTAGTATTTTTGTGGGTAGGGGGATGTCAATAGCTTCAAAATGAGCTAAATCACGTAAAAACGGACCCCGGATGAATTAGTTATGGTCAAAACGGTGAAACACCGAAGATTGAAATGCCAGGGGCCGGACATCGGGGGTTTGGCCAGAAATTCGAGACTTGATGTCCAGAACTGTCAGATCACGGGTTCCAGCAAAACCCTCGAGGTTCGAACACTAGGGTGCGCGCGAAGGTTTTCTCCCTATCGACACGCCCTAGCTCGCTAAGATCTCGCGGATGAACTCGACGAACTCACAAGACAAAGACACAAGATTTATACTGGTTCGGGCCACCGTTGTGGTGTAATACCCTACTCCTGTGTGGTAGCGGTGGATTGCCTCTTGGGCTGATGATGAACAGTACAAGGGGGAGAACAGCCTCGTGAGATTGAGGTGTTCTTGTGCTTGGCGAACTTGTGTGGGTGAGATGCCTCTGAATGAGTTCTCTCTTTTCTCACCCAAATCCATTCTCTCTCTACTGTGGTGGCTAGTTCTACTTATATAGGCCCTGGTCCTCTCCCCAAATATTGAGCGGGAAGGGAGCCAACAACGGCCAATTTGAAAGGGGACAGCTAGTACATCTTATCCTGACAAAAGTAGTCTTCGCCTGCAAAAGGCTCAGGTAGTAACACCGTCTTGAGCTCCACGGTGACCTCCGTCTTGCTGTCCTGCTAGTCTTGGTCTCGTTGCACCAATATGGAAACCTTTGATTGATGCCTCGGTACCAATGAGGAAGCAAGGACACTGCGCGCTAGCGCCCGCCCGATCTCGATCGTCATGGCTCACGTCACGAGGACCTCGCGAGGTTTGCCTTGCCTTGATCTCTTCACCCCTCGTGAGCCTTCCTAGCGAGGCCGGTCCTGAGGAGGTCTTGCCTCGTCCTCCTTGCGAGGCTTGGCCCCTCGCGAGGGTCTTGAATACCACATTGATGAAGATGGGCCGTACAGACCAGCCAGCCCAGCCACGCTGAGGGAGTCCTGGATTAGGGGGTGTCCGGATAGCCGGACTATAACCTTCGACCGGACTCTCGGACTATGAAGATACAAGATTGAAGACTTTGTCCCGTGTCCGGATGGGACTTTCCTTGGCGTGGAAGGCAAGCTTGGCAATACGGATATGTAGATCTCCTCCCATTGTAACCAACTCTATGTAACCCTAGCCCTCTCCGGTGTCTATATAAACCGGAGGGCTTTAGTCCATAGAAAAAAGGGCAATCATACCATAAGCTAGCTTCTAGGGTTTAGCCTCTTTGATCTCGTGGTAGATCTACTCTTGTACTGCCCATATCATCAATATTAATCAAGCAGGAGTAGGGTTTTACCTCCATCGAGAGGGCCGAAACCTGGGTAAAAACACTGTGTCCCTTGTCTCCTGTTACCATCCGCCTAGATGCATAGTTCGGGACCCCCTACCCGAGATCCGCCGGTTTTGACTCCGATATTGGTGCTTTCATTGAGAGTTCCTCTGTGTCGTCACCTTTAGGCCCGATGGATCCTCCGATCATCAACAAAGATGCGGTCTAGGGTGAGACCTTTCTCCCCGGACAGATCTTCGTGTTCGGCAGCTTTGCACTGCGGGCTAATTCGCTTGGCCATCTGGAGCAGATTGACAGCTACGCCCCTGATCATCAAGTCAGATTTGGAAGTTTGAACTACACGGCCGACATCCGCGGAGACTTGATCTTTGACGGATTCGAGCCACAACCGGGCGCGCCGCACTGTCACGATGGGTATGACCTAGCTCTGCCGCCGAACAGTACCCTAGAGGCCGCGCCCGCATCAGCTTCGACCCTTAGCTCGGAGCCAACTGCACCGATCGAGGACGGGTGGCTAGACACCGCCTCGAGGGCTGCAGTCTCAACGGTGATCGAGCCGAACACCAGCCTCATCCTCTGCGAAGCCCGTGACTCCAAGGTGTCGGACTCTTTTCCGGACTCCGAACCTTCCGCGCCCCTGCCAATCGAATCCGATTGGGCGCCGGTCATGGAATTCACCGCCATGGATATCTTACAGCACTCGCCCTTCGGCGACATCCTGAATTCACTTAGGTCTCTCTCTTTGTCAGGAGAGCCCTGGCCGGACTATGGCCAATAGGATTGGGATGCGGACAACGAAGAAATTCGACGCCCACCCACCACCCACTTCGTAACCACTGTCGATGATTTAACCGACATGCTCGACTTCGACTCCGAAGACATCGACGGTATGGACGATGATGTAGGAGACAAACATGAACCAGTGCCTATAGGGCACTGGAAAGCCACCTCGTCATATGACATATATATGGTGGATACACCCAAAGAAGGCAATGGCGACGGAACAATAGGGGATGGCCCCTCCAAGAAGCAACCCAAGCGTCGGTGTCAGCGGCGCCGCTCTAAGTCCCGCCAAAGCAAAAACGGTGATGTCGGCACGGGAGATAATAACAACCCGGACAGTGCCGAAGACAATTCCCTCCAGCAAAATTCAGTGCAGGAGGATGGAGAAGCCAGCCCCCCTAAGAGAGCGGCAGACAGAGAAGAAGACGATGATAATTACATGCCTCCCTCCGAAGACGAGGCAAGCCTTGGCGACGACGAATTTGTCGTGCCTGAGGATCCCGTCGAACAAGAGCACTTTAAGCGCAGGCTTATGGCCACGGCGAGTAGCCTTAAGAAAACACAGCAACAGCTTAGAGCTGATCAAGACTTGCTAGCCGACAGATGGACGGAAGTCCTTGCGGCCGAGGAATACGAACTCGAACGCCCCTCCAAGAGCTGCCCAAAGCGCAGGTTGCTACCCCGTTTAGAGGAGGAAGCATTTAAACCTACATCACCAGCGCATGATGCGGCTGACCGGCCACCTCACGGCCGCGACAGAGAGTCCTCCTGGCCCTCCACTCAAGCCGCACCCCGGCGTCACTCAAAAAAATACCAAGGCACGGGGAAATGTGCTAGACCTGCGAGATATGTTGGAAGACAGGGCAAGGCAAACAAGATCGATCTACGGATCACGCGGGCGCCCCACGACACGA
Organism: Triticum dicoccoides; assembly: GCF_002162155.2. Classification (NCBI taxonomy): domain Eukaryota; kingdom Viridiplantae; phylum Streptophyta; class Magnoliopsida; order Poales; family Poaceae; genus Triticum; species Triticum dicoccoides. The sequence continues at coordinate 374,532,924 of NC_041392.1, read as the reverse complement.
GACAATAACCGTCACGCCGGATACAGTAAATCCGGTCAGGCCGAACACAGCAGACAAAGCTCATTTGAGCTACTCGTGATATAGCCCAATACAGAGGCGCCGCACACCCCCTATGCTTCACAGATGAAGTAATGGATCATCAAATCCCAGAGGGTTTCAAACCCGTAAACATTGAATCATACGATGGCACAACAGATCCTACGGTATGGATCGAGGACTATCTCCTTCATATCCACATGGCCCGTGGCGATGATCTACACGCCATCAAATACCTCCCACTCAAGCTTAAAGGACCATCTCAGCATTGGCTTAACAGGCTGCCAGCAGAATCAATTGGTTGTTGGGAGGACCTGGAAGTTGCATTCCTCGAAAATTTCCAGGGCACTTATGTGCGACCACCAGACGCGATGACCTGAGCCACATAATTCAGCAGCCAAAAGAATCTGCCAGACAATTCTGGACACGGTTCCTAACCAAGAAAAATCAAATCATCGACTGTCCGGACGCAGAGGCCCTAGCAGCCTTCAAGCATAACATCCGTGACGAGTGGCTTGCCCGGCACCTTGGACAGGAAAAGCCGAAATCTATGGCAGCCCTCACGACACTCATGACCCGCTTTTGCATGGGAGAAGACAGCTGGCTGGCTCGTAGCAATAACATGACCAAGAGCCTTGGTAATTCGGATACCAAGGACAGCAATGGCAGGTCGCGTCGCAACAAGCACAAGTGCCGCATTAACAGCGACAACGCTGAAGATATAACAGTTAATGCCGGATTCAGAGGCTCTAAGCCCGGTCAGCGGAAAAATCCATTTAAGAGGAACACTCCGGGCCCGTCCAGTTTGGACCATATACTCGATCGCTCGTGCCAGATACATCGCACCCCCGAAAAACCAGCCAATCACACCAACAGGGATTGTTGGGTGTTCAAGCAGGTCGGCAAGTTAAATGCCGAAAACAGAGACAAGGGGCTGCAAAGCGATGAGGACGAAGAGCCCCGGCCACCGAACAATGGTGGACAGAAGGGCTTCCCCCCACAAGTGCGGACGGTGAACATGATATACGCAACCCACATCCCCAAAAGGGAGCGGAAGCGTGCACTCAGGGACGTATACGCGTTGGAGCCAGTCGCCCCAAAGTTCAACCCATGGTCCTCCTACCCGATCACTTTTGATCGAAGGGACCACCCCACTAGCATCTGCCATGGCGGATTCGCCGCATTGGTTCTAGACCCAATTATTGACGGATTTCGCCTCACTAGAGTCCTTATGGACGGCGGCAGCAGCCTGAACCTGCTTTATCCTGATACAGTGCGGAAAATGGGTATAGATCCCTCAAGGATTAAACCCACAAAAATGACCTTTAAAGGCGTCATACCATGTGTATAGGCCAACTGTACAGGCTCAGTTACACTTGAAGTGGTCTTCGGATCCCCGGATAATTTCCGAAGCGAGGAGCTAATCTTCAACATAGTCCTGTTCCGCAGTGGCTATCACACACTGCTCGGACGAACCGCATTTGCAAAGTTCAATGCGGTGCCGCACTACGCATATCTCAAGCTCAAGATGCCAGGCCCTCGAGGAGTCATTACGGTCAATGGAAACACTGAACGCTCTCTCCGAATGGAGGAGCACACGGCAGCCCTCGTAGCGGAAGTACAAAGCAGCCTCTCAAGGAAATTCTCCAGTCCGGCTATTAAATGTCCGGACACCGTCAAGCGTGCCCGGAGTAACCTACAACAAGACCACCTGGCACGTTTCGAGCAAGTGTACCAATACGGCCCCAACCCCAGCCCTCACGAAACCGCGAAATCAGTACTACGCGTACATAACTATGCTCTAAAAATACCATGTGCACAGGGGGAGGGGCACGACCACGGCACGCCCAAAAATGCGGCTCAACCGCACTCGGGCTCCCGATTTTTTCATTATTTCCTACTTTCAGGACTCCACTCTTCGGAAGGCCTGTCCGGAAGTACAACCGCCGAACACATGATGCAACAACCAAGGAGGCAGAAAGCTACGTCAAATTCCCAGGTGGTCTCTATAACGAGCAAAATACCTGTCTTACATACCGTCTCGCAGCTTGCCCCTGGAAGGGGACATGTCAAATAGTCCCATCTCTTGCTTATCGCACTATTTGTATCGTTCTGCTTTCACAGCAGCCTTTTAAAATAAACAATGCTTAGCTTCAGCTTATTATTGCATTCTCTATTCATTTCTTTTTCAATACATATGTTCATTTATGACATTTAGCACCCGTACACTTTGGTACGGTCCATACGCCAGGGGCTCAAGCACCCCTTAATATGGCATGAGAAGTCCGAACACTTTCACAAAGTGCGGCCCTCCGAACTTATAGCATTATATGCATCAGCTCCGAATCATGTCTTTGGTCAATAGTTGGGTTTGCCCAGCTCCCATGTTTTGGTACCTTACGTTCCGCTATATCGGCTATGGTAGCGCTGGGAGAACTACTGCGATTGTGCCCTGGTTGAGCTGGGCTAAGCACCTCAGTAGAGAAAGCTAAAACCGACTGTCATGATAGGGCGAGAGTTGGTCGCTGTTCGGGGGGTTTCGAGTCCCTAAAGACTTATGCCGCTTAGAGCGAGGAGTCGGCTTTGTTCGGCCCAGGCGTTTATAGCGCCTCGAACTCGGTCTTCCGAACACTAGGGGCTTCGCCGAAATTTAAAATTATAGAATTCTCTGGCTAAGTGAGAGTGATTGTGCTGAGCACCTCCCTCGAAGGACCCAAGAATGGGAAAAAGAGTGCTCAGGTTTATCCCGAACACCCCAGCACTCGTGGCATGGGGGCAGAAGCCGACGACTCGCCATCTCTCAGACTCGATAAACGGCCGCATAGAAGGTAATATTTTAAATTAAAACAAGCGTTGCATAGTGCATATGAACAAGTTTTCAGCGCATAGGGTAAAACGAACAAGTTCTCTCAAATATTACATCTTTGGAACATTCGTCCGCCACAAGGCGGGCACCCTTTAGGACGCCCTCATAATACATCTCGGGGTGGCGATGCTCCTTGCCCTGCGGTGGCCCATCCTTCACAAGCTTCTCCGCATCCATCTTGCCCCAGTGGACTTTAGCGCGGGCAAGCATCCTACGGGCACCTTCGATGCAGACGGAGCGCTTGACGACTTCAAGCCACGGACAGGCATCCACCAGCCGCCGCACCAGCCCGAAGTAGCTCCCAGGCAGGGCCTCTCCAGGCCACAACCGAACTATAAGGCCCTTCATGGCCTGTTCGGCCACCTTATGGAGCTCGACCAGTTGCTTCAGCTGGTCGCTCAAGGGCACCGAGTGTCCGGCCTCAGCATACTAAGACCAGAACACCTTCTCCGTCGAGCTGCCCTCCTCGGCCCAGTAGAAGGTGGCGGCATCTGACACGCTATGGGGCAAATCTGCGAATGCTCCTGGAGAGCTCCGGATTTGGGTAAGTAATAAGTAATTCACTTTAACGTGCTTGCTTTGCATAAAGAATGCCTTACCCACCGCTATCTTCTTCATCGCCTCAACTTCCTGGAGGGCTTTCTGGGCTTCGGCCTTGGCAGACTTGGCGCTTTCAAGGGTCGCCGCAAGCTCAGACTCTCGCGTCTTTGAGTCAAGCTCCAAACTCGCATGTTTTTTCATGAGAGCCTGGAGCTCTTGCTGCACCTCGCCAACCCGCGCCTCATGTTTCTCCCGCTCGGTGCACTCCGTGGCCGCCTTCTTTTTGGCCTCGAAAAGCGCTTGCTTAAGGGTCGCCACCTCAGTCGTGGCCCCTAGGACACCAATAGCGATCCTGACATTTTTTGCAACTAAATCTTTTTAAATATACTCCACAAGGTATTACTTACCTTCTTTTTCCTTGAGCTCCTTTTTAGCAAGGCTGAGCTCTTGCTCAGACCGCTCGAGGCTCTGCTTCAGCGCATCCACCTCCGCAGTCAGTGCGGCAGAGGCCAGTAGCGAAGCCTGCATACGCATATTGACTTAATTATGTTAGACTCCTGCGAATGTTGTTAGATCCTCTATTCGGCTTTTCTTTCCGAACGCCAAACAGAGCATCAGGGGCTACTGTCTATGCGGTAATATTTTCACATATTTTTCACATACCTCAAAGCCTATTAGCAGGCTGGCACAGGCTTCAGTCAGCCTGCTTTTGGCGGACTGAACCTTCTTGATCACTGCACTCATAATAGTGCGATGCTCCTCGTCAATGGAGGCGTCGTTAAGCACCTCCGGCAAATTATCCGGTGCCTCCAGTTGGATAGAGGTCACCGGCGTCGTAGGCTTGCCCTTCTTACTAGGGGGGCGCCTGCCGGATTCCGGAACCATTGAAGGTTCCGGTGCGGTGTCCGGCCCAGGGCCGGACTTGGAGCCCTTGGGGTTTTTTCCCCTTTGCGCCTGGAGTCCGGGAGGTCGCCTTGCGGCGCCTCCAGGACCACCTCCTCCTGGCTTGGAACCTTTTGGGACAACACCTCGGCGTCGTCCGTAGGGTGGGGGGAGGTAGCGTTCGAAAGTGAAAAACTATTCCCATCCGACGAATCCAGGGAGCCGCTCGACGACACGTTGAGTCGGGCTTTGGGCGGACTGCATAATTATATTCGGTGTCAGGAGAAGCTATGCAATAAAGGAACGCCATGAGTCACTCGGGTATCCGAATACTTACGATTTTGCCAGGGGCTTGGCCCTGAGTGGCCACTCCTCTTCGCCGTCGTCGGCGTTGGTGGAGTAGTCCGTAGGGAGGGTCCTCCCTTTCTTGGACCCTCCGGCCTCCCCAATCGGGGCGACCTTCCTTTTCTTTTCTCCCCCTGCTGGGGAAGAAACCTTTCTTTCCTCCTCCTCGTCTTCGTGGGAGGAGTGCTCCTTGGAGTCATCGGACGATGAGTCCGACTCCACCGGGCGTCGGGAACTCTTCCGGGTTCCCGTGGCCTTCTTCTTGGCCTTCTTCTCCGGCACCACATAAGGTGCCGGAGCCAGCAACTCCACCAAGCGGGCGTCCGCTGGGTCTTCGGGCAAAGGAGCTGGACAGTTGATTTGTTCGGCCGTCCTCTGCCAGTCCTGTCAAAGGCATGGGGGCTTAGATCCCGCATAGAGTCAAACTATGAAAGACAAATATCCTATAAGAGGTAAAAACAGCTTACCGCGTTGGCTTGACGCTGCGCGCTGAATCCGCGATCCTCGGTAGCGGATGCGGGAGCCTCGGTGCCCTTGAATAGCACCTTCCAGGCATCTTCGTACGTTGTGTCGAAGAGCCTGCTCAGAGTTTGGTGCTGGGCCGGGTTGAACTCCCACAAGCTGAAATTCCGTTGTTGGCACGGGAGGATCCGGCAGATGAGCATGACCTGGACTACGTTAACAAGTTTGAGCTTCTTGCTCACCAGGTTTTGGATGCATGTTTGGAGTCTAGCCAGCTCTCCTTTTTTACCCCACGGCAGGCCCTTCTCTTTCCAGGAGGTGAGCCGCGTAGGGATTCCGGATCGGAACTCGGGGACTGTGACCCATTTAGGGTCACGCGGCTCGGTGATGTAAAACCACCCCGATTGCCACCCCTTTATGGTCTCCATGAAGGAGCCCTCGAGCCATAGGACGTTGGGCATCTTGCCCACCATGGCACCTCCGCACTCCGCCTGGCGGCCGCCCACTACCTTCGGCTTGACATTGAAGGTCTTCAGCCATAGGCTGAAATGGGGTTGGATGCAGAGGAAGGCCTCGCACACGACGATGAACGCCGAGATGTTGAGGATGAAGTTCGGGGCCAGATCGTGGAAGTCCAGGCCGTAGTAGAACATGAGTCCCTGGACAAATGGGTGGAGAGGGAAGCCTAGTCCACGGAGGAAATGGATGAGGAACATCACCCTCTCATGGGGCCTGGGGGTGGAGATGAGCTACCCCTCGTCTGGGAGCTAGTGCGCGATGTCGTCAGACAAGTATCCGGCTTTCCTTATCTTCTTGATGTGTCCCTCTGTAACGGAGGAGACCATCCACTTGCCTCCCGCTCCGGACATGGCTGGAGAAGGTTGAGGTGGGGAATGCGGACTTGGGCGCTGGAGCTTGAGTGCGCGAAAATGGATGAGCAAAGGAGGAAGAAGGCGTGGATGGAAAGGCGGATCCTTATCCCCTTATATGGGCGGACGAAACTATGCGTCCCCACCAGCTTGGTAAAACTCGCTTATCTCCCAAGCGCCATAATCAATGGCGCGGTTGGGTTACCCACGTCCGTATTGATGAGAATCCCGTAAATAAAGGGGGACACGATCTCTGCTTCGACAAGACGTGCCAAGGAAACCGCCTCGCAAAACGCGCTGAGGTGGGACAGTAAAAACGGTTCAAATAAAGGCTTGGCTGTGGCGTGGTGACATGCTACGGAATACGTCAGCAGATTAGATTTGTGTAAATATTATTCTCTCTACGACAGTATGTGGAACTTATTTTGCAGAGCCGGACACTGTCCTTGTGTTCAAAATCTTCTATGAAGTATTCGGAGGAGGAACCCGCCTTGCAATGTCGAAGACAATCTGTGCGCCGGACTCTTCGTCATTGAAGCCTGGTTCAGGGGCTACTGAGGGAGTCCTAGATTAGGGGGTGTCCGGATAGCCGGACTATAACCTTTGGTCGGACTCTCGGACTATGAAGATACAAGATTGAAGACTTCGTCCCATGTCCGGATGGGACTTTCCTTGGCGTGGAAGGCAAGCTTGGCAATACGGATATGTAGATCTCCTCCCATTGTAACCGACTCTGTGTAACCCTAGCCCTCTCCGGTGTCTATATAAACCGGAGGGTTTTAGTCCGTAGAAAAAAGGATAATCATCCCATAGGCTAGCTTCTAGGGTTTAGCCTCTTTGATCTCGTGGTAGATCTACTCTTATACTACCCATATCATCAATATTAACCAAGCAGGAGTAGGGTTTTACCTCCATCAAGAGGGCCCGAACCTGGGTAAAAACACTGTGTCCCTTGTCTCCTGTTACCATCCGCCTAGACGCACAGTTCGGGACCCCCTACCCGAGATCTGCCGGTTTTGACACCGACACACGCCGTGGGCCGCAGGCAGGCAAGTCTGGGGACCCCCGTTCCCAGAACGCTGACAATAGCCCCCGGGCCCAAGGCGCGCTCGGGCTTGGCTTCGAGGCGAAGCCAAAGATCAAGCGCGAAGCGCCGCGGGCCCCAAAAGCCTGCGGCCTCGGTTGATGCGTGGTTGTTGATTGGACGTGGGCGTCTCCGCTTCCCCATGCTGCATCGGCAACTGCCCAAATTGACAAGTCCGTGCGACATGCAAGGAAAATCATCATTACCTGTGATCGTGGGGGCGCTGGTTGGCGTTCTCCTGCTATAAATGAGGAAGGGGGCGGAGCCCCCGTCCCCCACTTCTTCCCATTCCGCCTGCTTCTTCCTCCTCTGCTCCACCACCGACTCCAATGGCGCCGATCCGAAGGTTCTCAGCTGACGAGAAGGGAAAGATTCCCCTCGACATGCCAGCGCTGCTTCCGCCGAAGAAGAGGCCGGTCCACCGTCGCGACGCTGCGACAATGCAGGTGGTGACGAGGACTTGGTCTGAGCGGCCTCCTCCTGGGTATCCACTGCCCTTGCACGCCCAAGCTGGGGGCTCGGGAGGAAGGAGCAACGAGCATCGGTGCGCGCACCGCGGCCAAGATCGACGCGCTGCGGCGACGAGTGCTGTCACTCCTGGAGTCCACGTCGCGGGCTCCTCACGCGAGCTCGTGTTATGGGCGGTGATGCCCCCAAGCTCCTGGATCCACTTCTCGCACTTCTTCTCTGACGTGCTGCCGCCGAGGGGGCCTCTCGAACTCTGGTTGCAGCATGCCGACTGCGACGCTCCGGCGACCGGAGCATAGGTTGAAGCAGTCTCCAGCGGGAAGATCTTCATGACCCGTGGCTGGGGCGAGGTCGCGTGGGTTTGCCATGCGGAGGGCGCCCTCGCGATCCACTTCGAGTACGACGGCGCCTCCATGCTTTTCTTCAAGGTCTTTGACACGGAGGGTCGCCATTTGGAGTGTTTCCCCGAAGGTGAGCACCAGGATGAGGCGCGCCCCGCTCGCGGCTGCTCCAGCAGCAGCGACTCTTGGGAGTCCAGCGGTTCTCCCGAGCTCTATGAAACTCCAGAGACGAGCGACGACGGCTACGTGCCCCCGAGCTCTCGCCGCGCCCTGAGCAGGGCCGCAAAGTCCGGCCGCCGTCGTCGCTGATCTGGATGGGGTTGGCGCCGGCCTCCTGCGGCCCACTGTTGATGATGGCGTCGGCCGCGGGGGTGTGTAGATAGGATTCTCCTAGGTTCTCGTCTTTTGTTCCCTGCGAGGAATCGATAAGTACCCCGTGGGGGCATTTAAAGAGTCTGCAATGTCTTTTGTTAATATTATCCCAATTATGGAAGCCTTGTGAGTGCAAGTCATGTTTAGGCTCGGTCTTCCCTTTCCAATCTCGCGACTGCTTGTTGCTCTATGCTGACAGGTCCTGGTCCCCAGGCAAGCTTCAGCCGTCGCTGGTATGTCAGGTCGCGTGCCATGGTCAAGGCTAGGAGGTGAGCGGCCCGAAGTCCAGTAAGAGCTCCTGAGGCGCGATGCTCAGGGGGTCCCCTTTAGCGCTCAAGCAACCATGGTAAGATAAGAAAGGGAGGCGTCGTTGCCGCAACAGGGCTGCCGCGAGCGTGTCCCCGATGTTCCAATGATTAGTTGATCTGAGCTCGTGACTTATCTTGGCGGTCCGAGGTCGATTCTTCGTGATGCGCCAGACCTGTGCGTGAACATCCGCAGCGTAGATAGGTCAGGCCCATGTGAGCTTTCCCCTTTCCTATGCTCTCCTTTGTGCCCTACGTCCTCAGGACCCGGCCCTCGAGTGAGCTCAGCCGCCGCTAGTATGCCAGGTCGTGTGTCGTGGCCAAGGCCAGGGGGTCAGGGCTGGAAAGCCAGTAAGAGCTCATGAGTCGCTATGCTCAGGAGCCCCCTTTTAACATGCAAGCGGATTACTTGGAAGAGGAGGGGGCTCGCGGTGCCGCCTGGTGTTATCCTCCTGAGATTCCTGCGAGCCAGCACAAGGAAGAACATGATCTGCCGTTATGGTTACCATCTTGCTGCTGGTTGCTCCGCGAGGGGTGAAGGCACTGAGGGCCCGGTAAGGTGACGTGCGCGGGGCGTGCCACGAGCCAGAGCTCGACCGCTCAGGTTTTTCAACATGGCAGGGATGGACCCGTGCACCAGCGTCGTGCCGGCATGAGGAGGCCCCGTGGGAGGCGACGATTGAGCAGGTAGTAATCATATGTAGATCAAACATGAGAGTAGCAGGCTTAAATAAGTGCATGGGAGATACGTGCCACTGGGTCAGGCCCGAGCGGCTTGGGGATGATGCTGCCCGAGGGGCGCTCCCAACAAGGTAAACTGAAGACATAAAAAGGGATACATGCCACAGGGACGGACCCATGCGGCCTAGGAATGATGCAGCCCAAGGAGCGCTCCCAGCTAAATGAACTTGGAAAATTTCACCTGGTTATGTTGACGAAGGAGAGTTGGGCGGCTGAAGGTGCGCAGCGAAGGGGTTGCTCCTCATGAGCCACCGGGGCCCTGAGCCTCAGGAGGCTCTGCGGGCTCAGGTGATTCCTTGAGGACCGTCTCCATCTTCATTAGGACGGCGTGGTGCCTGGCCTCCTGAGCCGCTAGGATGCACCGCAAGTTGCGCTGGTAGGCGGACGAGATGCTCGGTAGGCCGAAGGGCATGCGAATGTAGCTGTGCGGTGGGCCCTCGCAGCATCCCACGCGCGAAGGCCAGAAAAGCTCCTGAGAAGCGGCCCTGTTGAGCCCTGGAACATCGATCCAAACGCGCAGCCCGGCATCCTCGCCTGGATGGGAAGCTGCGCCTCATGAGCGACAGTCACCGCGCATGGCCCTTGCGTCTTGCAATTTCTGGGTGGTCTTGGTGATGAACTCCTGAACGGTGGGCGATCCTTGCCCTGTGCCCTCCTGAGGGAAAGTGCCATGAAGCACACCTCCAAGTGGTGCCCAAGCACCTCCCTCATGATGTGGGCAAGGTCTGAGGCCTTCCAGAAGAAAGCCCCCGAGCCCTGCCCGAGAAGGGCACCGGGCGCGCCTCCCTATGCGATGGAGGGAGGCGCCCCAGGAGCGGGCGCTGATCCTAACGAGGCTCCGGTTGTGACGCCACCCTCCTGAGGTCCTGCACAGCTCAACTGCTTCTTCTTCTTGGGGATGACCTTAGGAGGGCCCTCGCCTTGCTGTCAGGGTCGTCGATTGCTGTAGCTTGGAAGGCATGCTCGAGGGAGGACACCGCATCTCTTTCTTCACATGGGACCGTGATGATCCCGCTGCTTCCTGGCATCTTGAGGATATTGTAGCCGTGATGGGTCACCGCCATGAACTTGGCCAGGGCTGGATACCCGAGGATGGCATTGTACGGTAGACGGATGTGCGCAACGTCAAAGTCAATGAGCTCGGTGCGGTAGGTCTTGCGTTCCCCGAAGGTGATAGGGAGGCGGACCTGCCCTATCGCTGTGGTGGAACCATCGGTCACTCCTGATAAAGGCTTGGTAGGCCGAAGCTGGTCATATGGCACTTGGAGGTTGTCGAACGTTTCGACGGACAGGATGTTGAGCCCTGCGCCGCCGTCAATGAGGGTCTTCGTAACTTTCACATTGCTGATGACTTGGGAGCAAAGCATCGGGAGGGCGCCAGCAGAATCTGCGCACTTGAGCTGTCTGCCGAGTTGAACATGATGGGGCACTGGGACCATCTGAGCGGGCGTGTGGCTTCGAGCTTGGGGAGGACTGCATTCACTTCACGAGCAAACTGCTTAAAGATACGCCATGAGGCTGGGGCCTGGGCTCCGCCCAAGATGCAGGTGATAGCACGCGGCTCCTGGAAGCCCCCAGCCCCCTCGTATTGATGGTGTTCGTCATTCCTTCTTGGCTGTGGTGGCAGCGGAAGGAGTCCGGCGTTGCCTTGAGGACGATCCTCACGAGGCTGATCCCTCCAGCTGCCCTCGCGAGGCTAATCCTGCCAGCGGTCCTCACGACGCCGGTTGCACCACTCCTGGCGCAGGCCACAGTCGTCCCAGCGTCCGCCACCACGTCCTCCTCCTCGGCCGTAGCCCCGTTCGCCGCGCTCGGGGCGTCAACCAAAGCGTCCTTCGCGAATGGCTCTAAGCTCTTGACAGTCGCTGGTGTTGTGGGTATTCAGGTTGTGGAAGGCGCAGAACGGACGGCTGCTCTTGGATGACTCTGGTTGGTCTCTACCACGCTTGGTGTCTGGTTTCGCTGTGAGCACGGCAGCTCCCTTGCGCTTCACGTCCTTGTCCTTGGCTTTCTTCTCCTCTGGGTCTGCGGCTGGGAGCTCGAGGAGGGAGAGGCGCCCCTCCTCAGCCCTTGCGCACTTGGTAGCCAGGTTGAACAACTCCAAGGACGTGCAAAACTCCTCGTGCATAGCGAGATCTTCCTTCATCTTGATGTCATGGATGCCATCAGAGAGCGCAGAGATGATGGCCTCGTCCATCACCTTGGGGATCTTGAGGCGGACATTATTGAAGCGCTGGATGTACTTCTGGTGGGTCTCTCCCGGTTGCTGCCTGATGCGGCGCCGGTCACCCGCAGCCGGCGGGCGGTCGCGAGTGCCCTAGAAGTTGGTGACGAAGCGGTTGCGAATCTCGTCCCAGGAAGAGATTGAGCCTGGTGGTAGGTTCAGGAGCCAGGAGCGGGCGCCATCCTTGAGAGCCACGGGAAACCAGTTTGCCATAACTTTCTCGTCGCCGTTGGCCGCTTCAATGCTCATCTCGTAGAGCTACAAGAACTCCGCGGGGTCGGGGGTGCTGTCGTAGCGAGGAGGTAGATCCGGCTTGAACTTACCCGGCCAGGCGACGCTATGCAGCTCGGTGGTGAAAGCGCGGCAACCGGTTGTGGTCACCGGGGCCCGACATGGGGGTGGAGCTTGGTCTTGATGGGGTCCGTGTCCTGCCGCTATAGGTGGCGCGCGGTCTTGCCACCGCAGCCGGTCCTGGCACGGTGGCGCGAGGAGTGGCGGAGCGTTTTCTTGCGGTCGAGGGACTTCTTAACAGCTTCTTTCTTCACGCGCGGGCGCGGGACGCGGCGGGTCGCGTCGTGGAGCCGCGCGTCTTGGTGCTAGGGTGCTGTCTTGGGGCAGAGATGGTGGAGGCGCTCCGTGATCTACTTCGCCCGTAGTTGGCGGAGGGCGAGGCGGAAAGAGGGACGGCGCAGGGGAGCCCCCTGCGGCGCGGACGAGCTCAGCGATGCGGTCGAGCCATTCTTCGTAGAGGTTGTCGACCGGTCGGTAGCGCAAGAGCTCGTGCGCCATGAGGAGCGTGGCCCGTGCGTCCATGGGAGGGCCACATGCATGTGAAGAAGAACTGGCCGGGGTCAGCGATGGAGTGGCAGTGCGGCCGTCCCACTGCACCGATGGGTGCAGCGAGGATGCTTGCCGCTCGTTCCCCGCCGGGCTGGTGGCGGCATTAGAGGTAGGCGACGAGGAACGATGAGGTGGCCCGCCGATGGGAGCCGTTTGAGCGACGCGGGTGGCGAGGGCGGCCCGGCGGTCAGCATGAGCGCGGCGCGTGTCTGCCATGGAGACGACAGAGCAACAGGACGCGGAGCGATGGAAGGAAGCTTCGGTGCTCCCCTACCTGGCGCGCCAAATGTCGGATCACGGGTTCTGGCAAAACCATCGAGGTTCGAACACTGGGGTGCGCGCGATGGTTTTCTCCCTATCTATCCATGCCCTAGCTCGCTAAGATCTCAAGGATGAACTCGATGAACTCACAAGACAAAGACACAAGATTTATACTGGTTCGGGCCACCGGTGTGTTGTAATACCCTACTCCAGTGTGGTGGTGGTGGATTGCCTCTTGGGCTGATGATGAACAGTACAAGGGGGAGAACAGCCTCCTGAGATTGAGGTGTTCCTGTGCTTGGCGAACTTGTGTGGGTGAGATGCCTCTGAATGAGTTTTCTCTTTTCTCTCCCTGATTCCGTTCTCTCTCTACTATTGTGGCTAGTTCTACTTATATGGGCCCTGGTCCTCTCCCCAAATATTGAGTGGGAAGGGATCCAACAACGGCCAATTTGAAAAGGGACAGCTAGTACAGCTTATCCTGACAAAAGTAGTCTTCGCCTGCAAAAGGCTCTGGTGGTAACGCCGTCTTGGGCTCAACGGTGACCTCCGTCTTGTTGTCCTGCTGGTCTTGGTCTCATTGCACCAATATGGAAACCTTTGCTTGATGCCTTAGTACTCCGCGCCTGCGCTTTCCCCCTTGGCACCAAAGAGGAAGCAAGGACACTGCACGCTGGCGCCCGCCTGGCCTCGATCATCATGGCTCACGTAACGAGGACCTTGCGAGGTTTGCCTTGCCTTGATCTCTCCGCCCCTTGTGAGCCTGCCTGGCGAGGCCGCTCTTGAGGAGGTCTTGCCTCGTCCGCCTCGCGAGGCTTGGCCCCTCGCGAGGGTCTTGAATACCTCATCGATGAAGATGGGCCAGACAGACCTGCCAGCCCAGCCACGCCGTGGGCCGCAGGCAGGCAAGTCTGGGGACCCATGTTCCCAGAACACCGACAAGAACCACGCGCAATTTGTGCTCGAGGAGCCGGATGTCCGGGCCTACGGGCCAGATGTCCGGGGCTACGTGCCCGATCTTCGGGCTCCAAATCCGAGGATGAACTCGAGGAACTCGATCTTGGGGGCGGAAATTGATGATTTTGGGGGTGAAATTTGATGGATTTCAAGGATGGAAAGTGGGGAAAGTTGGCGGAAAGATAGATCCACTAGTAACACAACATCACACTAACAAATCGCAAAAAAATTGGGGGCTATTTTTGGTGGGGATTTTCGAAATTAGGACGAAATCAAACAAAAGAAGGCTAGAAAACAAGGGGTAGGGGCTCTAAATTCGTGATCACCCTTGCTCTGATCCAATAAGATTCACTCAAACCTTGCTCTAACACAACATGAACACGAAGAACACGAGGGGAAAACTCGAGGGGAAACACGAGAGAATCGGTCAAACCAATAAGAATCGGTTACACATATGCTAGATCCTCGAAACACAAGGAGATAGACGATCCAAACTCAACAAAGGATGATACAAAGAGGTAACTAGTTCATCTCCGTGAGGAGGCCTTGAATTCGTGAGGGATCTTCCCGTGGTGGGTCTTCAATCCACTTGGGGGATCTTCTCGAAAGAGGTCTTGAATCCACTTGGGGGATCTTCTCTGAAGAGGTCGTGAACTCCAATGGAGAATGATATCAAGTGGATGAGCAAAGCTCTGTCTCACAAATGAGCTAATCCTTTGCTAACCCTAACTAGGAGGAGGAGGGGGTCTATATATAGTGCTAGCCGACGAATGAGTAAGTGAGAGAGGTGGTACATGGGCCCTTGGCCTGATCTCTGTGCACAGGTAGGTGCCGGATGTCCGGGCTGGGGGCCGGATGTCCAGTGGCTCATGAAGAGTCTGATGTCTGGGCCTCTGGCCGGATGTCTGGGCTGAACTTGGCTGGCTTCAGTTGCATTCTATGATGAGGGGCCGGATTTCCGAGCGAAGGGGCCGGATGTCCGGGTCTTCGGGAGGAGCCGGATGTCCGGGGCATGGTGCTGGATGTCCGGGCTGTCGAGGTCGCTTCCGGAGCTCTCTGGATAGGAAGGGCCGGATTTTCGAGGGTCGGGCCGGATGTCCGGGCTGGGGCCGGATGTCCGGCCGTTGTAGCAGCTGGCTCTTCTTCCTTCTCCTTCCTTCGCTCCCGCACACACTTGGCCTTGGTCCTTGGGCTCTCCATGGTATACTCGGGTGTACCTGAGTATGCACAAGGTCCGCGCTTGAAGTAGCATCCATGTATTACATGTGGAAAGGGTAGATTCGGAAAGGAGCGAGTTTACCTTAGGTCCAAAGGTGTATGCTCGAGTGTAGATGGGGATGATCGTAGGATGCTCTGCAACACTGCTTTTTGGGCGGAGCGACGAATAGGAGTATCTCACCCGCCTGACTGCTGCTACATCCTTGTGTCATCCTATTTATGTTTCCCAATATGAAGCATCAAGATGAGCAACATCCATGAACTGGGAGGAAAAGCAAGCGACAAAGCCCGAAAAGAATCGACAAGAAACCCAGGCGAGAAATAATGGAGAAAGGTTCCAACATAATTATAGACTCATACATGAAAGGAAACATCATGACAGGCATGACTACACTCATACATGAAAGGAAACATCATGATAGGTACGACTACGCTCATACATGAAAGGAAACATCATGACAGGTACGACTACATTCATACACCCAAGCATCATTACAACCTCGGATACTCTGGTGATTTACTGCTCTGCTGGTCCTGCTGGGTCCTCCCCTGACCCGGACTCGAATTCTAAACTAACAACATTAATGGAAACCTTCGGGTTAAAGGTAACACGATGACGCTGCCTCGAGGGCTCTTCCTCAAGGGCGGGTGTTGGATGAGTCTGGAGCATTGGGGCTGCGGGAGTAGCGAGAAGTGAAGCCCACTCGGCAGGGGACCCATGGGGAGTCACTGTCGAGGTGCCCGAGTTACTCGGAGGGGTAACCTGGGTAGCTGGCAAGCTAGAAGCTCGGGGAATAACGGGGGTAAACCCTATGCAAGGTGGAAGGAAACTGGACCTAGCGGCGACCAAAGCAGTACGAGCACAAGTCAGCTCTCAGGCCAGCTTGTAAGTCAGAAGATAGCTAGCAGTAATATAGCGGGAAAGGTCGCTAGAAGGACTACCACTCGCCGGATCAATAATAGGAAAATGGATACGCCCATCATCGTGCAGGGATGGGTAGTAGTAGAAGCCTGGATGAGCCTACATTTGGATCTCAATACAACATAGTTCAACGAGAATCTTGAACGCAGCAAACTGAACAGCCCAAGCAGCTATAGAAGAGAAACCACTCCTAGAAGAATGGGTGTATGTGCCATATGTCGAACTGCGACGCAAGGTAACCACCGCATGATACTGAGGCTGACAGGCGCTCCCGGTACAACAAATACGTTGGGTCGTCACTATGAGGGATGGCCTAGAGGATGTGAATTGCACTCAAATATATGCAGGTTTCTTACCAAACTAACTGCCACTATTGTATTTCAGGTGCTTTTTCTGTAACTTAGTGTATTTTGCTGGCTCGTCTCATTTCCTGGCGAACTTTTTAGTATGTACAGTTGAATCATTGGAAGTTGTTTTCTACTATCTATAGAGGTTTTATCCAAACTATTAGCTTCCTGACTTGCTTTTTTGAAATACACTAACCTGATAGACCAAGTGGACCAACACATTTCCATGGAAGTTTAGAAAAATATATGTGAATTTGCATACATTTTCTAAATTTCTATCTTTTCTTATCCATGCTTCCCCATAGATATATAGCAGGCTCAACAAAAATATATGTCCGCTTATGTTCAAATTTCAAGGAAGTGTGCTTCACACTTCTCTTTCTGCAATATGTTTCAGAGTATATGATTTAATTTTCCTACTTTTCCAGTTAAAATACTGTGTACTTCATTCTTAGCTTTGCTTTAGGAAAAATAGGTATGCAGGTTATCGAAAGCTCCATTTTTCACCATTATATAGATTATATAGCTTTGTGGTCGAAGGTAGGTTGTCACATATGGGATGTTGCTTGTGAAATTTATATACAGCCATGAGTCCGTGACAAAATAATCGCAGCTCATATCATTAGGATCAGGGAACCTCGACCATTTTTCTGAAACATGTCGCAGCTCATGTTCCTACTTTCCCATCTACGGTATGTACTTCATTGTTACCTTTGCTTTTGGAAGTTACATTGCTTTCTTTTCCCTCATAAACTTGCTAACGATATTGGCGAAGTAATCCCCACTTCAGATTTCCCATTGAATGAATAACTAATTTAGTTTGTTCAAAAACTGTAGGTCAAGAGCCATGAATAGGAGCAAGGCATCACACTCCAACTCTGAGAAGAAAAGGATATGAAGACAAAGATATCAGTGTTCTGCTCCGAAGCAAAAACATTTTGCGTGTAATAATGAACTGTAATTTACCACAATCTCTAAAACAGGCCTACCTACTTGCTTTTGTATTAGGAAGTATGACTCAGTCATATATATTTACATTCACGTTGTTTAGTTATGGTTTGTATGCATGAAAATACCTTTTTTAAATGAGCTTGAAAATTCTTATTTTCAGTGAAATTGTATCTAGCACTTTGTAAAGAACGAATGAAACACATTTCAAATAACTCTTTATTCTAAATTGACACCTTGTTCCATTAGACATCATAATCACGAATGGTTGCTAAAGAGTTTGAATTTGTAAAGTGGTTGCATCCGCTGTTTCAAGTCTGGACTGTTCCTCCGTGCTAAAACTTAATTTTATTTTCAAAACAATTCGCGTTTGAAATAGACATTGTGTTGTTTGGTGTAACGGTCCATTTGTGTAACCATGTATGCAGAGAAATCCTTAATAATAGGAAAGGAGATGCAAGCCCGACTCCGGATGGGCCACACAAACAAGTCTAATATTATACAAACATGTTTTTTTCAAACTCAGATTTCTCATGGTGATAACGATATTTTTAACTTTTAAAAAATACTTCCTTAGTTGGTCTATGCATGTTATAGAAATATGATTTTTTTTCAAACTCAGACTTCTCAGCGTGATAAACATATTTTCAATATAGCATGACTTAACACATGGGCTTTTTATTACCAGTATCAAATATGTTCTTGCAAAATGAAACTATTTTCATCGACAACATGGCTTTAGCGGGTCTCTGCGCCATTTGGCGCAATGGGTCAACTAGTAAAAATAACAGTAGGGAAATGACTTAGTGAAATTCTAAGTCCCTGAAATCAGCAATATCACGGGAGCTACTTTGCATGCATGTGCTAGTCACCAAAAAGATCAAAAAAATACATGGCCTAGAACACTGTAAAGATGGCATGGCATAGCCCAAAACACATGTAGAGCTCATGCCCATATGTAGCACACAATAAATGTAGCAAAAATGACAAATGCTCATAAACTGCTAAGTAACAGGAATTAACATTTTATAGCACTCTTGCATCAGTCATTTGGGCATCAAGATGGACTCAAACAAGCATGACACAATGGAACAAAAAGAAGAGCACATCATGATGAACATTTTGATATATCACACGCGCAAAATGAAGCTACGGATGAGAAGTTATGACATGATGAACAGGGGCTAAAAGTATAGCAGAAAAAGACTTGGATAGAATTTTGGACCTCCGGATCTAGGGTTTCCGAGGTCAACGGTGACGCAAGCGGCTTCTCCGGCGATGTGGACGCGGGGCGGCGCCGGAGAGTGGTCGGAGAGGTCGGGGTTGGGCGGGGATCCGGCCGGTCACCGGCGAAGGGTGGCGCGGGGAGGCGCTGGGGAGGAGTAACGGCGGCGAGCGAAGGCAAGGCGGCGGTGGCGCGCGCCGGCGTGTGCTGGCAGCGCGGCGGAGCAGGCGAGGCGGCGAGGGAGTCCGGCGGCGCAGGGAGGCGGAGCCGTGGCAGAGACGGGCGGTCGGCGGTGGCGGGATAGGCGGCGCACGCGGGCGAGCGGCGTCGGGTGGCCGGCTCGGGCGCGCGGGCCGGGAGGGCCTGACCCAGGCCACGGCGGGCCTGGCGGCGGGGAAGAGAGAGAGGGCGCAGGCGCGGGCGAGGTGGCACGCTACGGTTGGTGGAGAGCGGCGGCGGGGTGACGTGCCATCCCCGGATTGGTCCGGGCGACGTGGAGGCTGGACATGTCCGGCGCGGGAGGAAGAAACGTCCGGCTGCGCGAGGGGAGTGGTGCTAGGGTTTGTACTGCGCGAAAAAATTCGGAGGGAGACACATATTTATAGGTAGGAGGAGGTAGGAGTGTCCAAATAAGGTGTAGTTTTCAACCACGCGATTGTGATCGACCGGCCGAGAGGATGGAGGGGGTTTGGATGGGTTATTAGGCCACTTTGTAGGGGTGTTGGGCTGCAACACACACGAGGCCTTTATGGTTCCCTGGTTAACCGTTGGAGTATCAAACGGACTTCAAATGGCACGAAACTTGATAGGCGGTCTACCGGTGGTGTACCAAGGCCGCTTGGCAAATCTCGGTCCATTTCGAGAAAGTTTAACACCTGCACACGAAAAGAGACAAAAGGGGGTGCCGGAGGACGTAGGAGTGTCGGATTGCAAAACGGACAACGGGGGAAATGCTCGGATGCATGAGACGTACACGTATGCAAATGAGATGCACATGATGACATGATATGAAATGCATGACATGAACAAAATGCAAAACAAAGACAAAACCCAACCACGAAGGGAATCTCATATCGCATCTCTGGAAAAGGCAAGAGTTGGAGTTACAAATATGGAAAGTTGTATCTGGGGCGTTACAACACTCCACCACTACGAGAGGATCTCGTCACGAGATCTAGGATGGCACCAGAGGGAAAATGGAAGATGAAGAGGTAAAACAAAGTTGCTTCTTTGACAAATAAGTGAAACCAAAGAACCTTGAGAGGTTGAACAACTTGAAAGAAGGAATACAACGGAGATGATCAAAGTTGAAAACACTCCGTTAGGAAAGAGGAACAACGAAGAACAAATTCGGGCAGCACTCCGGTTGAAAAGTGATACGAAACTTGATAAGATGAAAAGAACTTGAGCAGAGGGCACAACACTCCGGTTAAATGGATAAGCACGAAAAGAACATGATCCTCACAATTCGAAATGATGAGAGAAGAGAGCAACAACACAACACCTCCGGAAGCAAGAATAGAAGATAGATCATTGGAATGAAAGAATGGAGAAGAAAACAACATCTTCTACCTCAACCGAGCTTGAAAAAGCATATTTAGGAGAAGGCTCAAACGGAGTTGTTGGAAAACCATCAACGAAAAGAGTAAGCTTGATGTGGCCTTAAGGAAAACATCCCAAAATTTGAGGTGAAATTCTGCCACCGAAAACAATGATTGATAGGGCACAATGAAGAGATGAAAAGAATCCTTGACGAACCACCATGTAGAACCTCCATGAAGAACTCCGGTAATAAAAGGGTAACGAAAAGAAAGAGAAGTTGAAAACACAAGGTGAAGCCTTGCGATGATTTAGATGAAGCTTTGAAATGATATAACCGAGAAAACTTGGAACTCAGGAAAAGAAAGATGAACAATTGAAAACGAGAATTTGATATCATGAACAAACTCCGGTAGAAAAGAATTGAACACTTGGAAGGAGCAAAATAAGAATTACGTTATGTGTACCCTTCACCAATTTAAATTGATGAAAAGCAACGGATGTGGCATACTACTTATTCTCGTAAAAAGGATTAAGATAGATATAGCGCAAACTTGGGAAGGTCTTCAACGAACCACTAGAAGGGTTGAAACAACGAATAAATTGATATGATAAACGAAGGAAGAAGAATCTTGAATGAACCACCGTAAGAATTAAAAATGATCAAGGAAAAGATAGCGAAACACCAGGAAGAATTTGCACATGAACGAAGATGCTTGATTAGAGAATATTTGGATGATGCACCAGTATGATTTGGAGAACGAGAGCTGAAAGCTGGAATGAATAAATCTGAGATGATGGGCTCCGGATGATCAAAACTGAAAGACTCCTGAATTGCTCCGGATAGGTGGAAATAATTCTCACAATCGGAAATAATTATGAGAGGATGGCACGAAGCTAGAGCCATGAATCTTGAAGAGAATGGAGCAAGATTGAGAGAAAAATCTTCTTCGGTCTTCAAATCTGAGAATGACGACGAGAAACACCACCATGAATTGTTTAGACACTCCAGGAGAATCAAAAGCGAAGAGGTTGAGCCAACGATGAAAAGAGTTTGAAAGATCTTGGAGAAAGGCATTTGACTGATGATAGCTCATTCTTACGTCAAACTTTGAAAATAATTTGAGAGTAACTCCGGGAAGGTTAGAAGAGTCAGGTAAGATCCTGGGAAAGACCTGTGGGTTAGGGTCCACTCAAAAGAAACACTGTTGAAATGATTTGAAGATAGATTGTGCCGGTTGAATTAAATGACTTGAATGAGATTACAACCTCGAAAGAATTTGAGCGAATTGAGAATGGAAACATGAATCTTCTGAGATATCTTCAGGACAACGAAACAAAAGAATAGCAAGCAGGGAATGATTATGAGGTGCACCGGCATGAGAAAACATTTGAAACAAGGAAAGGAATGATCAACACCGAAAGCTTCAATTGAAACCACCGGAGAAGAAAAGAGAACAGAGAATGTTGAACTTGTAGAGCATCTTCACGAGAACCACCGGGTAAGAGCATTGATGGAAAAGAATGGAGAGACTTCACATCAATAAGATGGATACTTGATTAAGAAATCTGAGTCCTTGAAGAAAAAGGGTGGGAGGGCGGGAAAACAAAGACAACTTGGGACGAATGAAAACAAACACCGTTGAGAAGAATTGATAATTGATCTTGCGGATGTAGAGAATGATGAGATCATCTCGAAGAGAATCACACCGGTTGGAAAGAATTGACATGACAAACTCGATGATCAAGAAGGATTAGTATTCACATAGAAATATGAGAACACCGTTTAGGAAACGTATGGAATCAACACTTGACATTGAAGCAACTCGAATACCACAACTGAAAAACAAAACAAAGGGTTGTCATGCAGAATAAGTCGGAACAAACATATGATAGATCCCATATCGTATCATGTGTCTGTTGGAAAGATATTCTAGGAGCTACTTGAATTCCCACCTATAAAACTCCCGAAACTTTCTGGTTATGCAATCAGGTATTGGGGATACAGGGGAAGCATAATATCTCACCCAAAACTAGCAAATCCTACATCCAGTTGTATTCATCCTTCAACACATAACCAAGAAACCTTCGGAAATCATTTACCTCAACCTTCTAAAAGCATCAGTTATACGAGTTATGGCAATACTCGAGAACTCCCGCCCCAGTACTGGGTGGCGTCGAGGTTATCTCACCAACAACTGCATAAAGGAGATTTTCGATGTCGGCGAACTCAGGTATTCCAGAACTGCAACGATAAAATTGTGATGACAACACCTCGGAGCTCAACTCCCCAGGACACTACCACAACCCCTAAATGTTAGGAGGCACCAAGAACAATGTTCTCGTCACAAAACCATCGGAACGATTCCAAGATACCCGCGTGATCCAAATTTTTTTTTGTGAAAATTGAGAAGAGAAGAGTCAAAACTCTACATAAGGAGGCCTCACCAGAGCGACAAAGGGACTGAGGAGTAAAAAGAATCCTACTCTCCGATATATATAATCCTATAAGACTCAAAACTTTTTTTCTAGACTCAACAACGCCAGCGATTCGATCAAGCAAGGGGCTCCTAAGTCGGGGAAGGCTCTGATTACCAACTTGTAACACCCACGATGCGGCTATATCTCCCACGTGTCGGAGCATGACTTAGAGGCATAGCCGCATAGTAGGCATGTCGCAAGAGGGGTAATCTTTACACATCCCATGTACTGAATACAAAAGGGATAAAGAGTTGGCTTATAATCGCCACTTCACACAATACATAAATATAGCATTACATCATCCAGAATACAATCACGATCCGACTACGGAACCAAAATAAAGACAACCCCAAATGCATAGATCCCCGATCGCCCCAACTGGGCTCCACTACTGATCATCTGGAAAGGAGACATAGTAACATCCCGAATCCTCGTCAAACTCCCACTTAAGTTCGGTCGCGTCCCCTGCACTGGCATCATCGGCACTTGCATCTGGTTTTGGAAGTAATCTGTGAGTCACGGGGACTCAGCAATCTCACACCCTCACGATCAAGACTATTTAATCTTATGGGTAGGAAAAGGTAGTGAGGTGGAGCTGCAGCAAGCACTAGCATATATGGTGGCTAACTTACGCAAATGAGAGCGAGAAGGAAGCAAAGCACAGTCGATAAGCTATAAAGATCAAGGAGTGATCCTGAAACTACTTACATTCAAGCATAACACGAGACCGCGTTCTCTTCTCAGACTCCGCCGAAAAGAGACCATCATGGCTACACACGCTGTTGATTCATTTTAATAAAGTTAAGTTTCAAGTTTTCTACAACCGGATATTAACAAATTCCCATCTACCCATAACTGTGGGCACGGCTTTCGAAAGTTCAAAACCCGGCAGGGGTGTCCCAACTTAGCCCATCACAAGCTCTCACGGTCAATGAAGGATATTCCTTCTCCCGGGATGACCCGATCAGACACGGAATCCCGGTTACAAGACATTTAGACAATGGTAAAACAAGACCAGCAAGACCACCCGCTATGCCGACAAATCCCGATAGGAGCTACACATATCTCGTTCACAGGGCACACCAGATAAGCTAAGCCTATGGGAGCCAACGTAACCCAAGTTGCCAAGGGACGGCCCCGCACGGTGCTCTAGTTTGGACCAACACTTAGAGGAGCACTGCCCCGGGGGTTTAAAATAAAGATGACCCTTGAGTCCGCGGAACCCAAGGGAAAAAGGCTTAGGTGGCAAATGGTAAAACCAAGGTTGGGCCTTGCTGGAGGAGTTTTATTCAAGGCGAACTGTCAAGGGGTTCCCATTATAACCCAACCGCGTAAGGAACGCAAAATCAAGGAACATAACACCGGTATGACGGAAACTAGGGAGGCAAGAGTGGAACAAAACACCAGGCATAAGGCCGAGCCTTCCACCCTTTACCAAGTGTATAGGTGCATTAAAGTAAACAAGATATAATAATGAT
This sequence comes from Triticum dicoccoides, assembly GCF_002162155.2. NCBI lineage: Eukaryota > Viridiplantae > Streptophyta > Magnoliopsida > Poales > Poaceae > Triticum > Triticum dicoccoides. The sequence goes on along the minus strand of NC_041392.1, from coordinate 374,509,173 downwards.
ATCCCAACAATAAGCATGTTCCAACAAGGAACAAACTCCATCTTCACCTGCAACTAGCAACGCTATAAGAGGGGCTGAGAAAGCGGTAACATAGCTAAACAACGGTTTGCTAGGAAAGGTGGGTTAGAGGCTTCTCATGGCAATATGGGAGGCATGATATAGCAAGTGGTAGGTATCGCGTCATAGCAAAAGAGCGAACAACTAGTAAGCAAAGATAGAAGTGATTTCGAGGGTATGGTCATCTTGCCTGCAAAGTTCTCCGAGTTGGCGTAAGCTTGATCCTCGTAAGCGTACTCAACGGCTTCCTCGATCACGTATTCGTCTCCCGGCTCTAGCAAAAACACAAGCAAAGGAAACACAATCAACCACGGTGCAATGCGCAAGCAACATGATGCAAAACATGGCATGATATGCGGGATGTGATATGCAATGCATATGCGTGCTCCGGAAGGAAAATATTGAACCAGGCCTCAACATGGCAAACCAAGTGTGCCGCTGGAAAGATGAGTTGATTTCGGTCAAAAACGATATAAAGATCGCCGGAATCGGATGTACGGTTTGCCAATGGCAAGCAAAACAATGATGGAACACTTCTGCGATTAACAGCACATTGGCATCTAGAATGCAACAAGAAACTAAGCTACTGCACTCCAACATAACAACAAAGCACATGGCGCTGATCTACTCAAGATGCTTGATAAAAGATGAACACTAAGCTATGGCTAAATCACACAATAACAGGTTCAAACAAGCATGGCAAAAGTGCAAAAGATATCAGCATCACAGACTTAGTGAAAATACTAAAATGTCAGGAATTAACACCAGGAAGCAATGTTTAGAGCAAGATATCAACATGCTACAGGAACAGAACATAGAAATACAAGGCATGGTATGAATCTACTCAAAGCATATAACAAAATTCCCTTACTCACCATAAGCCAAAAAGGATTAGAAGATATGATGGCACCCATGTAAACATAGCAAGTTTCATTAACAGATTCAGACTTAGCAGAAAACTGGACATGGCAAAAACAGAATTATGAAGGCCTCTTTGCGAGCTCGATTCACTCATCACAAAGCATTCATGATAAACTAAGCATACTACCAGCAAGAATACATGATCATAAGGCTAACCATGGCAAGAACAAGTTTATAGCATTCTTGGATCAACTACAACAACCTTGGCAAAATTGATTAACACGTAAACAATCTGCCAGGAACATTTTATAGCAAAAGTAGAGCAAGATTGAGTCATGTTAGGGCACTCCATAAATGCAAACAGGGGCATGGATGGATAGAGCAGAACCATATGTCCAAAACATCCTTACTGAACATACTCAAAAGAAGCATGGATCTCACCATAGCAACATGAATACATGGCATAAAATAACAGCAAGGAAACGACTGAAATTCTAAGTCCCTGAAATCAGCAATATTACGAGAGCTACTTTGCATGCATGTTCTAGTCACCACAAAGATCACAAAAATGCACGGCCTACACCCCTGTAAAGATGGCATGGCATAGCCCAAAACACATGTAGAGATCATGCCCATATGCAACACACAATAAATGTAGCAAAAATGACAAATGCTCACAAACTGCTAAGTAACAGGAATTAACATTTTATAGCACTCTTGCATCAGTCATTTGGGCATCACAATGGACTCAAACAAGCATGACACAATGGAACAAAAAGAAGAGCACATCATGATGAACATTTTGATATATCACACGCACAAAACAGAGCTACGGATGAGAAGTTATGACATGATGAACAGGGGCTAAAAGTATAGCACAAAAAGACTTGGATAGAATTTTGGACCTCCAGATCTAGGGTTTCCGAGGTTAACGGTGACGCAGGCGGCTCCTCCGGCGATGTGCACGCGGGGCGCCGCTGGAAAGTGGTCGGAGAGGTCGGGGTCGGGCGGATCCGGCCGCGGCTTGCTGGATCCGGCCGGTCACTGGCGAAGGGCGGCGCAGGGAGGCACTGGGGAGGAGTAGTGGCGGCAGGCAAAGGCAAGGCGGCGGTGGCGCGCGCCGGCGTGTGGTGGCGGCGCGACAGAGCAGGCGAGGCGGCGAGGGAGTCCAGCGGCGCAGGGAGGCGGAGACGGGCGGTCGGCGGCGGTGGGATGGGCGGCGCACGCGGGAGAGCGGCGTCGGGCGGCCGGCTCGAGCGCGCGGGCCGGGAGGGTCCAACCCAGGCCGCGGCGGGCCTGGCGGCGGGGAGGAGAGAGAGGGCGCGAGCGCGGGCGAGGTGGCACGCTATGGTTGGTGGAGAGCGGCGGCGGGCTGATGTGGCGTCCCCGGATTGGTCCGGGCGACATGGAGGCTGGACATGTCCGGCGCGGGAGGAAGAAACGTCCGGCGGCGCGAGGGGAGTGGTGCTAGGGTTTGTACTGCGCGAAAAAATTCGGAGGGAGACACATATTTATAGGTAGGAGGAGGTAGGAGTGTCCAAATGAGGTGTAGTTTTCGGCCACGCGATCGTGATCGAATGGCCGAGAGGATGGAGGGGGTTTGGATGGGTTATTGGGCCACTTTGTAGGGGTGTTGGGCTGCAACACACACGAGGCCTTTACGGTTCCCCGGTTAACCGTTGGAGTATCAAACGGACTCCAAATGGCACGAAACTTGACAGGCGGTCTACCGGTGGTGTACCAAGCGGGCTTGGAAAATCCCGGTCCATTCCGAGAAAGTTTAACACCCGCACACGAAAAGAGACAAAAGGGGGCGCCGAAGGACGTAGGAGTGTCGGATTGCAAAACGGGCAACGGGGGAAATGCTCGGATGCATGAGATGAACACATATGCAAATGAGATGCACATGATGACATGATATGAAATGCATGACATGAACAAAATGCAAAACGAAGACAAAACCCAACCACGAAGGGAATCTCATATCGCATCTCCGGAAAATGCAAGAGTTGGAGTTACGAATATGGAAAGTTGTATCTGCGGCATTACAGTGTGCCAAATACTATTGTTTCATATCGTGATACTAAATTTCTTAGCCACTTTTGGAGATGTTTATGGGCTAAGTTGGGGACTAAACTGCTTTTTAGTACTACTTGTCACCCCCGAACTAATGGACAAACTGAAGTAGTCAATAGAACATTGTCTACTATGCTTAGGGATGTTTTGAAGAATAATAAGAAAATGTGGGAAGAATGCTTGCCTCATATTGAATTTGCTTATAATCGTTCATTGCATTCTACTACTAAGATGTGCCCTTTTGAAATTGTGTATGGTTTCCTACCTCGTGCACCCATTGATTTGTTGCCTCTTCCATCTTCTGAGAAGGTTAATTTTGATGCTAAAGAATGTGCTGAATTGATTTTTAAAATGCATGAGTTAACTAAGGAAAACATTAAGCGTATGAATGCTAAATATAAACTTGCTGGAGATAAGGGTAGAAAACATGTTGTGTTTGCACCTGGAGATCTTGTTTGGTTACATTTGCGTAAGGATAGATTTCCTAATTTGTGCAAATCAAAGCTAATACCACATGCTGATGGTCCTTTTAAGGTCTTAGAGAAAATAAATGATAATGCATACAAACTTGAGCTGACTGCAGATTTTGGGGTTAGTCCCACTTTTAACATTGCAGATTTGAAGCCTTATTTGGGTGACGAAGATGAGCTTTCGTTGAGGACGACTTCATTTCAAGAAGGGGAGGATGATGAGGATATTAATACCATTGTTACACCCACAACCCCTGCTGCTATACATACTGGACCAATTGCTAGAGCTCGCGCACGCCAATTAAATTACTAGGTACATTCATTTCTTGGTAACGATTCTAATGTTCATGAGAATATGATGCTGCCTAAATTGGATAAATTTGTTTTGCTTACAAATGAAGGGCCTATCTTGGACAAGAAAGATGAACCTTGGAGCAAGTTCAAGCATGGAGATGATGTCATGCGCAAGGGGAACAAGAACGGAGTTACAAGTGATGATTCCAGGACTTTGAAGCCACCATAATGAGTGCATGAAGCCTTGGACAAAATATACAAGATGCCACTTCATAAATTTCGTCCAGAGACTATTCTAGGTGTTGCGTCACCTTACTTTTGGGCCAGGCCCATGTAATTTCGAAATACTTGATTATATGTTGTTTTTAGATTCCGTATGTGTGGGGAAACAAGAGTTAGGGTTGGTTTCGGACCCCTCCTCCAAGGGCCATGAAATCCCCCCCCCCCCTCTCCTCCATATATACAGCCCTTAGGGCATCGTTTAGACTTTGGGTTTTGTTTAGATTAAAAATTCGGCATAGCTGCAACTTCGCGTACTTTGTTTGTGTTCAACGACCAGACCAAGGCATCATAGAACCCCACCTTGATCAATAAAGCTTTCATCTTATATTCGCAATATCCAGATTGCAATCTGAGTTTCTTGCTTGTTCTTAGTTTGCTCGCAGGAAACCAACACTCGTGGTCAGGTTGATCGTGCTCCGGCGTGGTCAATAACCCCTCAGAAGTTGGTTTAGAGATTGCTAAGGCGCGACGTCTCGCACGTTCATAGTCGGATTGTCAAGGTCGACTCCCACAGCAAACGATAGCCACCATCTCATCGAAACATCGGGACACATTCACCTCTATCAGCCGCTCAGCCATCAGGACACTACAGGCCCCGGACATCCGGCCTCGCCAGCCCGGACATCCGGCCTTTCCCAAGCCCCCGGAAATCCGACTGCCAGCCCGGATATCCGGACACCCCCGAACCCGAGAGTGACATGGCCAGCTTCACCAGCCCGGACATCCGGCCCGACGCCCGGACGTCCGGCCTTCCCTGTCTGCGCACAGTGTAAGGGCCCGAGGCCCGTGTACCCCTTTGCCCACCTAGACCATATATACTCCTCTTCCTCCTCTTTCTTTCTAGGGTTAGCATTGGTTTAGCTCATATTTAGAGATAGAGCATTGCTCATCCACATCGGATCTACTCCACAAGAGAGACCGCAGCCTCTAGGAGAAGATCCCTTTGGATTCAAGACCTCCTTGTGGAGAAGAACATCAAGACCCCCTCTTGGGCGGCCCCACCAAGACCTCCTCACGGAGAAGACCGTTACCTTTTGTATCGTCCCAAGTTCACCATGGATCGTGTGATTTCCTATGTACTCGAGGATCTAGCACATGTGTGACTATTTCTTGTTGGTTTAGTGTTTCTCTTGTGTTTCCCCGTGTTTTCCCTCGTTTCCCTCCTCGTGTTCTTCGTGTTCATCGCGGGATCCGCTCCTTTCGTGAAAGATCGGCCGATTAAGGTTCTACCCTACATCAGGTCTTCTCCGTGAGGAGGTCTTGATGATCTTCTCTGCAAGGAGGTCTTGAATCCAAAGGGATCTTCTCCAAAGAGGGGCCGCTGTAACGCCTCGGATACAACTTTCCATATTTGTAACTCCGACTCTTACCTTTTCCAGAGATACGTTGTGAGTTTTCCTTCATGGTTGGGCTTTTGTCTTTGTTTTGCTTTTGCTCATGTCATGCATTTCATATCATGTGCATCTCATTTGCATACGTGTTCGTCTCATGCATCCGAGCATTTTCCCCGTTGTTCGTTTTGCAATCCGACACTCCTATGTCCTCCGGCGCCCTCCTTTTGCCTCTTTTCGTGAGCGGGTGTTGAACATTCTCGAAATGGACCGAGATTTGCCAAGTGGCATTGGTACACCACCGGTAGACCGTCTGTCAAGTTTCGTGCCATTTGGAGTCCGTTTGATGCTCCAATGGTTAACCGGGGAATCATACAGGGCTCGTGTGTGTTGCAGCCCAACACCCCTCCAAAGTGGCCCAATAACCCATCCAAACCCCCTCCATCCTCTCGGTTGTTCGATCACGATCGCGTGGCCGAAAACCGCACCTCATTTGGACATTCCTACCTCCCTCTACCTATATATATGTGCACCTCATCCAAATTCGCGGTCTAACCCTAGATCTCACCTCCACCACGCCACCGGACGCGTCCGCGCCACGTCGGACATGTCCACCACCAGCCTCCACATCGCTCTGGCCAATCCGAGCATGCCAGGTCACCCCGCCGCCGCCACGTCAGCCGACTGCCTCTCTCTCTCTCCTCTACG
>NC_041392.1:374476363-374502731 GCF_002162155.2 Triticum dicoccoides | reverse complement strand
GCGTCGCCCGTGCCGGAGCTCGCCGCCGGCCGCGTCCTCCTCCCTCACCGGCGTCGCCCCGAACCTCTCCGGCCTCCTCCTTCTTCGTCTCCGGCTGGAACTCCGTCTCTGGCGAACCTCAAACCACATGCCCACGAACCCTAGATCTGTTTTCTGGGAGGTGAAAAATTCCAGTAAGTCCCATCTCTGTGATTATTTTTATGCCTACTTCATCATGCCATAACTTCTCACCCGTAGATCCATTTTGCATGCATGAGATATCGCAATGTTCATCATGATGTGCTCTTCATTTTGTTCCATTGTGCCATGCTTGTTTGAGTCCATCTTGATGCCCAAATTGTTGATGCAAGAGTGCTATAAAATGTTAGTTGCTGAATCTTAGCAGATTATGAGCATTTGTCATTTTTGCTACAATTATTGTTTGCTGCATATGGACTTGAGCTCTACATGTGTTTTGTTTATGCCATGCCATCTTTACAGGGGTGTATGCCATGTATTTTTGTGATCTTTGTGGTTACTAGCACAAGCATGCAAAGTAGCTCTCGTAATATTGCTCTTTTTAGGGACTTAGAATTTCACCAAGTCATTGCTCTGATGTTATTTTTATGCCATGTATTCATGTTGCTACAGTGAGATCCATGCTTCTTTTGTGTATGTTTAGTAAGGATGATTTTGACTTATGGTTATGCTCTATCCATGCATGCCTTTATTTGCAATTATGGAGTGCCCTAGCATGACTTAATCTTTCTCTACTTTTGTTATAAAATGTTCCTCACAGATTGTTTATGTGTTAATCAATTTTGCCAAGGTTGTTGTAGTTGCCCCATGCATGATATGAGTTTGTTCTTGCTTTGGTTAGCTTCTTGAACATGCCATCTTGCTGATGATATGCTTATCTTGTCATGCAATGCCTTGTGGTGAGTGAATCGAGCTCGCAAAGAGGCCTTCATAAATCTGTTTTTGCCATGTCCAGTTTTCTGCTAAGTCTGAATCTGTTAACGAAACTTGCTATGTTTACATGGGTGCCATCATATCTTGTGATCCTTTTTGGCTTATGGTTAGTAAGGAACTTTTGTTCTATGCTTTGAGTAGATTCATGCCATGCCTTGGTTTGCTATGTCATGTTCCTGTAGCATGTTGTTATCTTGCTCTAAACATTGCTTCCTAATGTTAATCCTGGCATGTTAGTATTTTCACTAAGTCTGTGAAGCTCATATCTTTTGCGCTTTTGCCATGCTTGTTTGATCCTGTTCTTGTGTGATTTAGCTGTAGCTCACTGTTCATCTTTTGTCAAGCATCTTGAGTAGATCACTGCCATGTGCTTTGTTGCTATGTTGGAGTGAAGTAGCTTAGTTTCTTGTTGCATTCTAGGTGGCATCATGCTGTTAATCACAGAATTGTGCCATTATTGTTTTGCTTGCCATTTGCAAACCGTGCATCCGATTCCGGTGATCTTTATATCAATTTCGACCGAAATCAACTCATCTTTCTAGCGGCACACTTGGTTTGCCAAGTTGATTCCTTGATCAATATTTCCTTCCGGAGCATGCATATGCATTGCATATCACATCCCGCATATTGTGCCATGTTTTTGCATCATGTTGCTTGCGCATTGCACCGTGGTTGATTGTTGTTTCCTTTGCTTGTGTTCTTGCTTTGGGTAGAGTTGGGAGACGATTGCGTGATCGAGGAACCCGTTGAGTACGCCTACGAGGCTCAAGCTTTCGTCAACTCTGAGAACTTTGCAGGCAAGATGACCATACCCTCGAAATCACTTCTATCTTTGCTTGCTAGTTGCTCGCTCTTTTGCTATGCCGCGATACCTACCACTTGCTATATCATGTCTCCCATATTTCCATGTCAAACCTCTAACCCACCTTGTCCTAGCAAACCATTGTATGGCTATGTTACCACTTTGCTCAGCCCTCTTATAGCGTTGCTAGTTGCAGGTGAAGATGCACTTAGTTCCATGCTGGAACATGGATATTGTTGGGATATCATTATTATATCTTGTTTACTTTAATGCATCTATATACTTGGTAAAGGGTGGAAGGCTCGGCCTTATGCCTAGTGTTTTGTTCCACTCTTGCCGCCCTAGTTTCCGGCATACCGGTGTTATGTTCCTTGATTTTGCGTTCCTTACGTGGTTGGGTTATAATGGGAACCCCTTGATAGTTCGCTTTGAATAAAATTCCTCCAGCAAGGCCCAACCTTGGTTTTACCATTTGCCACCTAAGCCTTTTTCTTTTGGGTTCTGCAGACTCAAGGGTCATCTTTATTTTAAACCCCCGGGCCAGTGCTCCTCTAAGTGTTGGTCCAAACTGGGCGATGTCCGGTGCCCCCTGGGCAACCAGGGTTTATGCCAACCCGACGTCTTGCCCATCGAGTGTGCCCTGAGAACGAGATACGTGCGACTCCTATCGGGATTTGTCGGCACATCGGGTGGCTTTGCTGGTCTTGTTTTACCATTATCGAAATGTCTTGTAACCGGGATTCTGAGTCTGATCGGGTCTTCCTAGGAGAAGGAATATCCTTCGTTGACCATGAGAGCTTGTGATGGGCTAAGTTGGGACACCCCTGCAGGGTTATGAACTTTCGAAAGCCGTGCCCACGGTTATGGGCAGATGGGAATTTGTTAATATCCGGTTGTAGAAAACCTGACACTTAACTTAATTGAAATGAATCAACCGCGTGTGTAACCGTGATGGTCTCTTTTCGGCGGAGTCCAGGAAGAGAACATGGTCTCGTGTTATGCTTGAACGTAAGTAGTTTTAGGATCACTTCTTAATCTGTATAGCTTCTCGGCTGTGCTTTCCTTCTCTTCTCACTCTCATTTGCGTAAGTTAGCCACCATATATGCTAGTGCTTGCTGCAGATCCACCTCACCATCTTTTCCGACCCATAAGCTTAAATAGTCTTGATCGCGAGGGTGTGAGATTGCTGAGTCCCCATGACTCACAGATTACTTCCAAAACTAGATGCAGGTGCCGATGATGCCAGTGTAGGGGACGCGACCAAACTCAAGTGGGAGTTCGACGAGGATTCAGGACGTTACTATGTTTCCTTTCCGGACGATCAGTAGAGGAGCCCAGTTGGGGCGATCGGGAATCTATGCAATTGGGGTTGTCTTTCTTTATTTGGTTCCGTAGTCGGACCTTGATTGTATTCTGGATGATGTAATGCTATATTTATGTATTGTGCGAAGTGGCGATTGTAAGCCAACTTTTATCCCTTTCTTATTCAGTACATGGGACGTGTAAAGATTACCCCTCTTGCGACATGCTTACTATGCGGTTATGCCTCTAAGTCGTGCTCCGACACGTGGGAGACATAGCCGCATCGTGGGTGTTACAAGTTGGTAACCAGAGCCTTCCCCGACTTAGGAGCCCCTGCTTGATCGAATCGTTGACGTTGTTGAGTCTAGAAAAATGTTTTGAGTCTTATAGGATTATATATATCGGAGAGTAGGATTCTTTTTACTCCTCGATCCCTTCGTCGCTCTAGTGAGGCCTCCTGACGTAGAGTTTTGACTCTTCTCTTCTTAGATTTCACTAAAAAAATTAGGATCACACGGGTATCTTGGAACCGTTCCAATGGTTTTGTGACGAGAACATTGTTCTTGGTGCCTCCTGACATTTAGGGGTTGCGTCAGTGTCCCGGGGAGTTGAGCTCCGAGGTGTTGTCATCACAATTTTATCATTGCAGTTTTGGAATACCTGAGTTCGTCGACATCGAAAATCTCCTTTATGCAGTTGTTGGTGAGATAACCTCGACGCCACCCAGTACTGGGGCGGGAGTTCGGGAGTATTGCCATAACTCGTATAACGGATGCTTTTCAAAGGTTGAGGTAAATGATTTCCGAAGGTTTCTTAGTTATGTGTTGAAGGATGGATACAGCTGGATGTAGGATTTGTTAGTTTTGGGTGAGATATTATGCTTCCTATCGTGGAATTGTCACGGCAGATGTCCTAGTGTGAGGACTTAGTCGTGAGGCCAACGCATCTATGTGATAGCTTGAGAGAGGTTGAGCGGAATCGAGAGACGTGCAACGGATCAACACACAAGACAGAGATTTAGACAGCTTTGGGCCCCGGGAAACATCATCCGGTAACAACCCTACATGCTGTTTGAGGCTAGGTCTCATTATCATCACGAGGGAGTCGCCGTAAACCGGCTCTCCTCTTTGTGTCTAGCCCTAAGATTGTTTCCCTCTCCCTCCTCCCTCTTTGGGGAGCCCTGCCCCTCCTTATATATGTTGAAGGGGCGGGTTACATGTAGAGTCCAACTCAAACTTAAGACTTAACTATTATGACTTCTCTTCATGGGCTTCTTAACGTCTGCCGGTTTAACATTGTCTGCCGGTTTAACATTGTCTGTCGGTTTAACATTGTCTGCCGGTTTAACATTGTCTTAACACCTGTCGGTGCTACCATCTGTCTTAACTCTGCCGGTTTAACACTCGCCGGTTTACCGTCTTTCTTAGCCATCTGTCTTGACTCTCTGTCTTAACTCTCCGTCGGTTTACCATCCGCCAGTTTACCAAGGCCCAGCCAGGTCATACCACGGGGTATATCCCGACACTTCCCCTGTATCCCCAACACCTGATTGCATAACCAGAAAGTTTCGGGAGTTTATAAGTGGGAATTCTAGTATCACGTAGGATATCTTTTCAACAGACACATGATACGATATGGGATCTATCATATGTTTGTTTCCGTCTTATTTTGCAAGCCAATCATTTGTTTTTGTTTTCAATTGTGGTATTCGAGTTGCTTCAAAGTCAAGTGTTGATTCCATACCTTCCTTAAGCGATGCTCTCATATTTCTATGAGAGTATTAATCCTTTTTGATCATCAAGGTTGTCATCTCAATTCTTTTTCCAACCGACGTGCTCCTCTTCAAGTGGATCCGATCATTTCAACATTCGCGAGATCAATTCTCAGTTCTTTGCAACGGTGTTTGCTTCATCCGTCCCAAATTGCCTTTGTTTTCCCGCCCTCCCACCCTTTTTCTTCAAGGATTCATATTTCTTAATCATGTATCCTTTTATTTGTGAGAGTCTCTCCATTCTTTTCCGTCAATGTTCTTATCCGGTGATTCTCAGGAAGATACTAACAGAGCCTCAAGGTTATCATTCTTCATTATTTTCCTTCTCCGGTGGATTCAATTCAAGCTTTGGTGTTGATCATATCCTTTTCCTTGTTTCAAATGTTTTCTCATGTCGGTGCACCTCATGATCATCCACTTCTCGCTATTCAATTGTTCCGGAGTCCTCAAGTTATCTCGAAGATTCGTGTTTCCACTCTGCTTTCGGTCAAGCTCTTTCGAGGATGTTATCTCATTCAAGCCATTTAAATCAACCGGTGCAATCTCCCTTTCAAGTAATCGTTAACGGTGTATATTTTGAGTGGGCCCTAACCCACAGTTTTTTTCCCCAGGATCTTACCTGACTCTTCTAATTTTTCCCGGAGATAACCTCAACTTCTTTTCCAAGTTTGATGTAAGAATGAGTTATCGTCAGTCAAATGTCTTTCTCCAAGATCTTTCAAATTCTTTTCATTGTTGATTCAGCCTTTATATTCTTCATTATTCCGGAGTATCTCAACAATTTATGGTGGTGTTTCTCATCGTCATTCTTGGATTTTGAAGATCGAAGAAGAGTTTTTTCCTCCAAATCTTATCCGTTCTCTCAAAGATGCGAAGCTCAAGCTTCATGCCATCCTCTCATAATTGTTTTTGATTTTGAGAATTCTTTTCACCAATCCGGAGCAATTCAAGAGTCTTTTCAATTTGATTATCCGAAGTCCATCATTGCGGGTTTATTCATTCTCAGCTTTCAACTCTCATTCTCCAAATCTTACCGGTGCATCATTCAAGTATTCTCTAATCAGCTCGTGATCTCTTCGTTCTCATGTATCTAAATTCTCTCAAGCATCTTTGTTTATTTGCTAATCCTTCTCGGTGTTTCTTCATCTTTTATTCGTTCATTTTCAATTCTTATGGTGGTTCGTTCTAGATTCTTCTTCCTTCGTTTATCATATCAATGTATTCGTTGTTTTCAATCCTACTGGTGGATCATTGAAGACCGTCTCAAGTTTGCTCCATATCTATCTTAATCCTTTCTACGAGAATAAGTAGTATGCCAAATCCGTTGCTTGTCATCAATCTAAAGTGGTGAAGGATACACATGATGTAATTCTTATTCTTGTTTCATCGAGTGAATTCAATTCCTCATTCCGGAGGTTCATCAAAATTTTTGATTTCTTTTGTTCATCTTTCTTTTCCGGAGTTCCAAGTTTTTCCGCATTATCTCGCCGCGAAGCTCCATCTAATCATTGCAAGGCTTCAATCTTGTTCGCTTCAAACCTTCAATTCTTTTATGTTTTCTTTTCCTATTCGGAGTTCTTCATGGAGGCTCAACATGGTGGTTCGTCAAGGATTCTTTTCATTCTTCAATTGTTCTTCAAGTTTTCTCTCGAAGCTAAGATCCGCCAAGCTATACTCTGAAATAAACATGGTGTTCAACACATGTCTTGTTTTGAGGAGTTCAAGCTTTCTTCATCTTGCATTCCGAAGTGCAATCCGTTCTACCTTATCATTTGAGGTGGTGTTATGTCATTGTGACAATTTGAGTTCGTGTTTCATGATTCAACACTTGTCAAGAATGAGATAGTTAAACCCATCAATCTCTTCGAGCATGAGCTCTTCTCAATCCATCAATCGCTTTGTTGGAGTTATCTTGGGTTATATTTCACCTAAAGCTTTCCCTAAGGATTGTTGCTATTTATGGTGCTTATAAATGACCCAAGTTCTTCATTTATCCTCCCGGTGAAATAGTTTCTCGTCTCCTTGTTCATATCAATCCAAATCCATTGTTTCCGTTAGTGGCAGAATTTCACCTCATAATTTTTGAGATGTTTTCCACAAGCCCACTTCAAGCTTATCCTTTCATTGTTGATAATCCAACAACTCAGTTCTAGTATTTGTTGTAAGCGTGCTCTCCCAAGATCTTGTTTCCCTCAGTTCATTCCATTCCATTCTTTCATTTCTTCCAGAGACATTGTGTTATTTCTCTCTCCTCTCATCATCTCAAATTGTGAGCATCGTGTTCTTTTCATGCTTATCAATTTAACCGGAGTGTTGTGTCCTCTGCTCAAGTTCTTTTCATCTTATCAAGTCTTGCATCTCTTTTCAACCGGAGTGCTGTCCGAATTTGTTCTTCCTTGTTTCTTTTTCTAACGGAGTGTTTTCAACTTTGTTCATCTTTGTTGTATTTTTTCTCGAAGATGGTTTAACCTTTCAAGGTTCTTTGGTTTCACTCGTTTGTCAAAGAAGCAACTTAGTTTTACCTCTTATCTTCCTCTTCTTTTTTCCCTCCGGTGCCATCCTAGATCTCGGGACGAGATCCTCTCGTAGTGGTGGAGTGTTGTAACGCCCCGGATACAACTTTCCATATTTGTAACTCCGACTCTTGCCTTTTCCGAAGATGCGTTGTGAGTTTTCCTTCGTGGTTGGGCTTTTGTCTTCGTTTTGCTTTTGCTCATGTCATGCATTTCATATCATGTGCATCTCATTTGCATACGTGTTCATCTCATGCATCCGAGCATTTTCCCCGTTGTCCATTTTGCAATCTGATACTCCTATGTCCTCCCGCGCCCTCCTTTTGCCTTTTTTCATGAGCGGGTGTTGAACATTCTCGGAATGGACCAAGATTTGCCAAGCGGCCTTGGTACACCACCGGTAGACCGCATGTCAAGTTTCGTGCCATTTGGAGTCCGTTTGATGCTCCAACGGTTAACCGGGGAATCGTAAAGGCCTCGTGTGTGTTGCAGCCCAACACCCCTCCAAAGTGGCCCAATAACCCATTCAAACCCCCTCCATCCTCTCGGCCGTTCGATCACGATCGCGTGGCCGAAAACTGCACCTCATTTGGACATTCCTACCTCCCTATACCTATATATATGTGCACCTCATCCAAATTCACGGTCTAACCCTAGATCTCACCTCCACCGCGAACCGGACGCGTCCGCGCCGCGCCGGACATGTCCACCGCCAGCCTCCACATCGCTCTGGCCAATCCGAGCATGCCACATCACCCCGTCATCGCTCTCCTCCAACCCGCCGCTGCCACGTCAGCCGGCCGCCTCTCTCTCCTCTGCGCCCGCCGCCGGCCTGCGGGGCCCACAGCTGGCCTGCGCAGCCTGCGCGTCGCCCGCGGCCGCCCAAGCCGCCCGTGCGCCAGGCCGCCTCCGAGCGCCGCCATCTCCGCTGCCTTGCCTCCTCGCCGGCCACCGTCGCCCGCCCGGCCGCCGCTGTTCCATCGCCCGGCCGCCGCTGCTCCACCGCCCGGCCGCCGCGACCTCGCAGGATCGTCTCGCGCGCCGCCCGTGCCGGAGCTCGCCGTCGGCCGCATCCTCCTCCCTCACCGGTGTCGCCCCGAACCTCTCCGGCCTCCTCCTTCTTCGTCTCCGGCTGGAACTCCGTCTCCGATGAACCTCAAACCACGTGCCCATGAACCCTAGATCTGTTTTCTGGCAGGTGAAAAATTCCACTAAGTCCCTTCTCTGTGATTATTTTTATGCCTACTTCATCATGCCATAACTTCTCACCCGTAGATCCGTTTTTCATGCATGAGATACCGAAATGTTCATCATGATGTGCTATTCATTTTGTTCCATTATGCCATGCTTGTTTGAGTCCACCTTGATGCCCAAATTGTTGATTCAAGAGTGCTATAAAATGTTAGTTGCTGAATCTTAGCAGATTATGAGCATTTGTCATTTTTGCTACAATTATTGTGTGCTGCATATGGACTTGAGCTCTACATGTGTTTTGGTCTATGCCATGTCATCTTTACAGGGGTGTATGCCATGTATTTTTGTGATCTTTGTGGTGACTAGCATAAGCATGCAAAGTAGCTCTCGTAATATTGCTGTTTTCAGGGACTCAGAATTTGACCAAGTCATTGCTCTGCTGTTATTTTTATGCCATGTATTCATGTTGCTAAAGTGAGATCCATGCTTCTTTTGAGTATGTTTAGTAAGGATGATTTTGACATATGGTTATGCTCTATCCATCCATGCCTCTGTTTTCAATTATGGAGTGCCCTAGCATGACTTAATTTTGCTCTACTTTTGCTATAAAATGTTCCTGGCAGATTGTTTATGTGTTAATCAATTTTGCCAAGGTTGTTGTAGTTGCTCCATGCATGCTATGAGTTTGTTCTTGCTTTGGTTAGCTTCTTGAACATGCCATCTTGCTGATGATATGCTTATCTTGTCATGCAATGCCTTGTGGTGAGTGAATCGAGCTCACAAAGAGGCCTTCATAAATCTATTTTTGCCATCTCCAGTTTTCTGCTAAGTCTGAATCTGTGAACGAAACTTGCTATGTTTACATGGGTGCCATCATATCTTATGATCCTTTTTGGCTTATGGTCAGTAAGGGACTTTTGTTCTATGCTTTGAGTAGATTCATGCCATGCCTTGGTTTGCTATGTCTTGTTCCTGTAGCATGTTGTTATCTTGCTCTAAACATTGCTTCCTGATGTTAATTCCTGGCATGTTAGTATTTTCACTAAGTCTGTGAAGCTCATATCTTTTGCGCTTTTGCCATGCTTGTTTGATCCTATTCTAGTGTGATTTAGCCGTAGCTCAGTGTTCATCTTTTGTCAAGCATCTTGAGTAGATCGCTGCCATGTGCTTTGTTGCTATGTTGGAGTGCAGTAGCTTAGTTTCTTGTTGCATTCTAGGTGGCATCATGCTGTTCATCGCACAATTGTGCCATTATTGTTCTGCTTGCCATTTGCAAACCGTGCATCCGATTCCGATGATCTTTATATCAATTTCGACCAAAATCAACTCATCTTTCCAGCGGCACACTTGGTTTGCCAAGTTGATTCCTTGATCAATATTTCCTTCCGGAGCATGCATATGCATTGCATATCACATCCCGCATATTGTGCCATGTTTTTGCATCATCTTGCTTGCGCATTGCATCGTGGTTGATTGTTGTTTCCTTTGCTTGTGTTCTTGCTTTGGGTAGAGTCGGGAGACGATTGCGTGATCGAGGAACCCGTTGAGTACGCTTACGAGGATCAAGCTTTCGTCAACTCTGAGAACTTTGCAGGCAAGATGACCATACCCTCGAAATCACTTCTATTTTTGCTTGCTAGTTGCTCGCTCTTTTGCTATGCCGCGATACCTACCACTTGCTATGTCATGCCTCCCATATTGCCATGTCAAACCTCTAACCCACCTTGTCATAGCAAACCGTTGTATGGCTATGTTACCGCTTTGCTCAGCCCCTCTTATAACGTTGCTAGTTGCAGGTGAAGATGCACTTAGTTCCATGTTGGAACATGGATATTGTTGGGATATCATTATTATATCTTGTTTACTTTAATGCATCTATACACTTGGTAAAGGGTGGAAGGCTCGGCCCTATGCCTGGTGTTTTGTTCCACTCTTGCCGCCCTAGTTTCCGTCATACCGGTGTTATGTTCCTTGATTTTGTGTTCCTTACGCGGTTGGGTTACAATGGGAACCCCTTGACAGTTCGATTTGAATAAAATCCTCCAGCAAGGCCCAACCTTGGTTTTACCATTTGCCACCTAAGCCTTTTTCCCTTGGGTTCTGCAGACTCAAGGGTCATCTTTATTTTAAACCCCCGGGCCAGTGCTCCTCTGAGTGTTGGTCCAAACTGGGTGATGTACGGCGCCCCCTGGGCAACCAGGGTTTATGCCAACCCGACGTCTTGCCCATCCGGTGTGCCCTGAGAACGAGATACGTGCGACTCCTATCGGGATTTGTCAGCACATCGGGTGGCTTTGCTGGTCTTGTTTTACCATTGTCGAAATGTCTTGTAACCGGGATTCCGAGTCTGATCGGGTCTTCCTGGGAGAAGGAATATCCTTCGTTGACCGTGAGAGCTTGTTATGGGCTAAGTTGGGACACCCCTACAGGGTTATGAACTTTCGAAAGCCGTGCCCGCGGTTATGGGCAGATGGGAATTTGTTAATATCCGGTTGTAGAAAACTTGGCACTTCACTTAATTAAAATGAATCAACCGCGTGTGTAACCATGATGGTATCTTTTCGGCGGAGTCCGGGAAGAGAACACGGTCTCGTGTTATGCTTGAACGTAAGTAGTTTTAGGATCACTTCTTGATCTGTATAGCTTCTCGATCGTGCTTTGCTTCTCTTCTTGCTCTCATTTGCGTAAGTTAGCCACCATATATGCTAGTGCTTGCTGCAGATCCACCTCACCACCTTTTCCGACCCATAAGCTTAAATAGTCTTGATCGCGAGGGTGTGAGATTGCCGAGTCCCCGTGACTCACAGGTTACTTCCAAAACTAGATGCAGGTGCCGATGATGCCAGTGTAGGGAACGCGACCGAACTCAAGTGGGAGTTCGACGAGGATTCAGGACGTTACTATGTTTCCTTTCCGGACGATCAGTAGAGGAGCCCAGTTGGGGCGAGCGGGGATCTATGCAATTGGGGTTGTCTTTCTTTATTTGGTTCCGTAGTCAGACCTTGATTTGTATTCTGGATGATGTAATGCTATATTTATGTATTATGTGAAGTGGGATTGTAAGCCAACTTTTATCCCTTTCTTATTCAGTACATAGGATGTGTAAAGATTACCCCTCTTGCGACATGCCTACTATGCAGTTATGCCTCTAAGTCGTGCTCCGACATGTGGGAGATATAGCCGCATCATGGGTGTTACAGCCGCGGTCTCTCTCGTGGAGTAGATCCGATGTGGATGAGCAATGCTCTATCTCTAAAATGAGCTAAACCAATGCTAACCCTAGAAAAGTAGAGGAGGAGTCGTTTATATAGGCAAAGGGGCGAAGGGGTACATGGGCCTCGGCCCAACATCATGCATGCAGGCACGGTCCGGATGATCCAGATGTCGGTCCGGATGATTCGGGCTTCGGGGGTCCGGATGATCCGGGTCGGCGTCCGAATCGTCCGGCTGTGTCGAGGGGGCTGCGAGAGGTCCAGACGTCCGGGTCCTGGTCCGGATGTCCGGGTATGTTCGGATGATCCGGGACTGGGTCCGGATGATCCGGCTTCAGGGTAGCTCCTGTTGCTCTCGGGTCTTCAATTGTCCGGATCGTCCGGGCTGGGGTCGAGATCATCCGGGCTGAGCCCGGATCGTTCGGGACCTCGTCCGGCCAGCCTGGGACTTGGCTGATTTCTTCTCCGTCTTCACGCATATCTTCCGCTCCCGATCCTTCTTGCTCCTTAGCTTCTCCATGGCTAGCTCCTTGGTACCTGAGTATGCACAATGTCTCTGTTTGAGGTAGTAGCCATGTCTCATGTGCATCGAAATGGAAATGTGAGAGGAGAGATGTCACCTCGGTTTTGAGAGCTCTTGCACGTGCTTGTGTCATGGGTCCGCTAGGCACTTGGTGAGATGATGGTAGGTCCATGGGGATGACCTTGGGATGCTCCGTATCAAGAGATGTCACCTCGGTCTCGATCGCTCTCGCACGTCTACTGTTGTCATCGGTCCACCTGGTGCTTGTAGTGATGATGGTAGGTCCATGGGGATGAACGTGTGATGCTCCATATCAGAAGGGAGGAGAATGCATGGAGAAGAGATGGTGGCAGCCGAAGGAGTAGCAGACTAGTAGGGGCGGTGGCCACGTGCTAGGGCCTAGGCAACACACGAACATACATGCATTGTTCGACCACCATGTTCGCCATGGTTGCGAGAGGAAAGAGGGGTACGGGTAGGAGCTAGGTTAGGGATTTTTTTCTGGTGAGTTGTCCGACCACCATGGTCGTCATGGTTGCGAGAGGAAAGTGGGGTAAGGGGTGGCAGCTAGGTTAGATCTCTTTGGGTGTGGAGTGAGGTCCATCGGGTTCTAGTGGATCGGGGAAAGAACGGGCTCGACATTGGGATGAACCATTCTAAGCAGCAAACACTTGTTCATCCATTTCCCCTTAAAAAAACTTGTTCGTCCATTCTCAGGTGAGCCATGCTTCGGGTGCTTTTATGGCTCCTATTTAGAAGTTTTTATAATTTTTTGATCAAAGTAAAAAAAAACTGTAAAAATAGAAGCAAAAGCCCAAACAAACAGAGCACAACTGATGTTATTCTTAAATAGAAGTAGTCTAACTAATGCAAAATAACCCGGAGCATGGCCTATCTGAGAATGAATTTTTGGCCAAAGTGGAAAAGCTGCAAAAGCTTAAACAAACAGGGCCTAACTGATGTTACCCACGCTAACTGATGCAAAATAATCTGGAGCATGATTTTTTTGGCCAAAGTGAAAAAGCTGCAAAAGCAGAAGCAAAAGCCCAAACAGGGCGATTGTTTTTTGCTAAAAAAAACAGGGCGATTTTTTTTAGGGTTTACAGGGCGACTGCTGAGAAGAGAACTTTACGCCATCTGCTTTTGACTCTGACCTCCTCCTCATCCGACCCGTCAATCCCACTCCGAGCGCCACCTCACGAATCCAACCGTCATCACGGCATCTCCGATCCCCACACCCCCCCTCTTCCACCTTCTTATTGCCGTCCCCCTCCAGCCGCCGCCTGGGCCCTTGAGCGCCGTAGTTGGGAGCGAAACCCTCTCCCTCCCATTCCTACCAAACCCTAGAAAACCCAAAAAAATCCGCAAAATTACCCCCAAAAATCTTGAAAAAAATCATCAGGAACCTATCCTTCGGTCGGATCCGCTTATCTATTATCTCTCCTACCCTGTTGATGATGGCGGCGCAGGTTCAGGCGTCGGCAGCGCCAGCGGCTGGCGCGACGGAGGGCGGCGCGTCTCCGGCGGCTGGGGCTGCGGCAGCAGCCGCACCAGCAACTGCTGCGGCTTTCCCGGCGACGTCCCTGTACGTGGGGGATCTGGACGTGAGTGTGCAGGACGCGCAGCTCTTTGACGTCTTCAGCCAGGTCGGCTCGGTGGTGTCTGTGCGCGTGTGCCGGGACGTCAACACCAGGATGTCCCTAGGCTACGCGTACGTCAACTTCAGCAGCCCTGCCGATGGTATGTCTGTTCCTGCCTGTCATCTGTTGGTCAAATCCCGTGATTGGCCTGCTTGTAATGTCTTTGAAGTTGATTTAGTACAAATAGTGTTTATATGCTTATGGTCATGGCTTCATGCTTGACCCCTTTATGCATCGGGGATATACAGTGACAGTGGAGCCTCTCCCTTAAATTTTTAAGAGAATGTAGATTCAGTAGTGACTAAATGAGGATAAGTCAGTTATTTTGATATAGGTGCTAGTCTATGCAGTTAGCTAGTAGCCCTAGTAAGTTCAAACTATTCAAATCTATTTCGTTGGCAGTAACATGCAGAATCCGGGCAAATTTCTGTGATATACATTTAGAATTTTCGTTTGCACCGAACAGTATTTGCAATTCATTCTCTGTTGGGCAAACTAGCAGTGCTGTTTTGAACAGACATTTATGCAGAAACATACATGGTTTTATAGTTTTCTGATTTGGCATAACATGGTTTAGCAAGTCCTAAACATGATTGGAGATATATGATGCTCTAGGATGTGTTTGGTTCAAGGGACAAGATAAATGGATATGGGTATCCCCAACCAACTGGCTAGGGATAGCCATTTTTTCTGTTTGGTTGGGTAAGTGAGCATAACCCAGATCATGTTTGGTTTGAAGGATGAAATGTTGAGGATATCCATTGAAGAAAATCAAGGAGGAAAGTATTATGCATCAGCTCGTGTAGTCCCCTATTTTCTTGAAGCTCCTGCAGCAGAAAACCAACAAGAAAATCTGAGATTGGAATAGAAAGGCACTCACGAACACCTCACTTGTCCACCACGGATGCACAGCATACCTTGTTGTGCCTGCATGCACGCACGCATGCCACACTCCGCCGCCGCACATGGGCGCTCCGCTCCGGCAGCCACTCCTGCGTGCTCTGCTCCACAAGTCGCATCCGCTGCTCGCTATGCCCGACATCCGCGCCCGCGCCCCGATCTGCCAGCCAACTCCGCCAGCGCTACCTCCTCTGCCTGGCATGCGGCGCTTTGCCAAGGAGAAGAGGGACACAAGCAGATCACCGGACTACCTCGATGCGTCGATCTGCAGTCGCCACCGTCGCCGCCCACGAAAAGAGAGATCTGGAAAGGGGTGAAAGGATAAGAGGGGTTTGGTGTCTGACAGGGGAGGCGGGGCGAAGAAAACGATTCGGACGCAGGGATGGCTACATCCGCCACTTTTTCACGGATCTGCGGAGCTGAGATTTTTGAGAATATTCCACGAATCTGGCTGCCCGTATCCCTCCTTGTCCATGAAGCAAACACCTGACATCCTTAAAAAAATGGCTATCCCTATCCCATAGAGGGATAACGAGGCAACCAAACGCACCCCTAATTGCTTTATCATGTCAAACTTACTGCTTATAAACTGGTCTTAATTTCTTGTGTACTGAATCTTTCTATTTTATAGACGCTGTCTATTTGTTCCTTAACTATAATTGCTTGCAGCTGCAAGGGCATTGGAAATGCTGAACTTCACTCCTGTTAATGGGAAGCCTATAAGGATAATGTATTCTAACCGTGACCCCAGCTCACGTAAAAGTGGTGCTGCAAATATATTTATCAAGGTATTACTAGTTGTCAATGCTTTTCTTCTTTGATTTCCACAACAAACTATTTTGCTTACCAATGCTTCTTTCATTGTTCACAGAATCTTGACAAGTCAATAGATAACAAAGCGCTCTATGACACATTTTCTGCCTTTGGAAACATTCTTTCATGCAAAGTTGCTACAGAAATATCTGGAGAATCCAAGGGTTATGGTTTTGTTCAGTATGAGCAGGACGAATCAGCACAGAATGCCATCAATGAGCTCAATGGGATGCTTTTGAATGCCAAAAAGGTTTATGTTGGGCCTTTTGTTCGTAAACAGGAAAGGGAAAATGTTTTTGGCAGTCCCAAGTTCAATAATGTCTATGTAAAGAATCTATCAGAATCTACCACCGAAGATAATCTGAGAGAATTGTTTGGTAATTTTGGACCTATAACTAGTGTTATTGTAGTGCGAGCCGATGATGGTAAATCCAGATGCTTTGGATTCGTGAACTTTGAAAATCCGGATGATGCTGCACGTGCTGTTGAGGATTTGAATGGCAAGAAATTTGATGATAAGGAATTATATGTTGGTAGAGCTCAGAAGAAGTCTGAAAGGGAGATGCAATTGAAGGAAAATTTTGAGAAAAGCAATAAAGAGACAGCTGACAGGAACCAAGGCACTAACTTGTATTTGAAAAACTTGGATAGTAGTGTTGATGACGATGAGAAATTAAAAGAACTTTTTGCCGAATTTGGCACTATAACTTCTTGCAAGGTTCACTTCTTGTCCCTAATTTGTTCTGCACATTATTATTATGCATATACTTTGCTGCTGCTAATTGAAATCATGCCATAGGTTATGCGGGATTCGAATGGGGTCAACAAAGGATCTGGTTTTGTTGCATTTAAATCTTCCGAAGATGCTTCACGAGCTGTAAGTTGACATCTGAAAAATCCAATTTAAAGATTGCCTAGAGAAAAGTTCTACTAATATATCTTGTTGTACTTGTAGCTTGTGGCAATGAATGGTAAAATGGTTGGCGGTAAGCCTCTTTACGTAGCACTTGCGCAACGCAAGGAAGAAAGAAGAGCCAGGCTGCAGGTAATGGTCTTGTATATGAATTACTTCCAAAGTTATGTGACATGTGTCATGGAATGTATCACTTGTCAAGAATCATAATATTTAGTCTGTTCTACTGTCTAATTGAACATATGCACGCTGGATGTTATTTTCGCTCTAAAATGTCCTGTCATTTTCTCATTGACGTTTCAGGTGCAGTTTTCACAAATGCGTCCTGTGATGCCACCGCCCGTTGCTCCGCGCATGCCCATGTACCCCCCTGGTGTTCCTGGAATGGGCCAACAGCTATTCTATGGCCAACCACCTCCAGCTTTTGTTAACCCACAGGTATGTCAGTAGAGCAATCTTTTTTCCGTGTGCATATGAGTGGCTTAGCTAGCATCTTACATAGTATGCACCATGACAATTTAACAGGACATCTAGTTTGTCTATCTCACCGTATTTAATTTTTTGTCTCTTCTATGGTATGATTTGAGATTCACCAGTGATACGATAATGCTATCTTTGGCAAATTTGAAGCCTGATTTTAACGTTAGGGGCTATTCCAGATTTCCTACAAAGTAGGGATTTAATGGTTTCTGAAATTGGCAGTGACACAATGAGTTATTCTGATTCAGAAATCTCTGTTTCACTTCTAGGATTTTTAATTGGTGATGCTGGTTCCTTGTCATTTTGAATTTTGTACTATTGAAGCATTGTTTTTGTTTTGAAACACTTTATCGTGTGATAGCTTCGTGCCTTTTCAATTTTCTGGTCTTACATGCAAAAGATACAAAAAAGTTGATTTCCAATTGTAACTAAATCTTCTTTTGTTAAAATAAGGAATTAGGAAGCCAAATAGCTAAAAATCTATAGTTTTGGTTTACTAGAACCATCCGCATATTGTTTCAGCTTGGTGGAAACCCAATTCTTCTCCTCAGGATCTCTTGAATGAAATTAGGGAGCGAAGTAAGTAGATATGTTATGATGGACAACTGCATATTTGGAAAATGATGCCAGATTGTTGGTTATCAACTGTTGGCTATTTTTGATATCCAAAGGGAATAATGTTGTACTCCCTCCGTCCGGAAATACTTGTCATCAAAATGGATAAAAGGGGATGTATCTAGACGTATTTTAGTTCAAGATACATCTCTCTTTATCCATTTTGATGACAAGTATTTTGGGACGGAGGGAGTACAAGGAAAATCAGTCAGTTTCCTCCAGGACTAACTTGCTGGAGGAGTTCTCACATTTTTACATAATGTGGCTGTGGTGCAGCAAATCCTAAACTACATTATTTTAGGGCCTATTCTCAGGGTACGGAAACCATAGCATTGGAATGTCTTGCCCATTCGAATCCTACATGATTTTATTTTCTTTATTGCATCATGGGAGAAACAAAAGTTTTTTTCCAAGATGTTAAGAGCGGATGCTAGATTTCCTATGGAATGTAGTACAAATGATTCCGTGGGAAAAAATCGTACGAATGGAACGACCAATGAAGGAATTTTTTTAAGGACTTTAATCCTCCAAAAATACTATGAAAATCCTCTGAATCAAAGTGGCCCTAGGTTGGTCAGTAGTGATTAATTAACTTTTTAGCTATACTTACTGTTGGATTGTAATTATTTATTATTCACAATAGTGTTTTTTATGTTTGAGATTTAAAGTTTCAACCAAGGTTGTCAAAATTGTGATCCTCAATCGGATCGTAGGTGTTCCCATAGAATCGCAAATCATAGAATTGGCATAGGTCCTAAGATTCTACCTGCTTTAAAAAGTTACTTTTTTGTAATTTCCCATTTGTTTAAATGGTTGCATGAGTGTTTATGTGACCAGTTAGAACCTATTTTGATTAATTAGTGTCAGTCCTTCTACATGAATATGTTGTCTATATAAGATTGGCATACACGTTAAGGAAAAATATGTACCAACATGTTCTGAACATCAAATTAAAAGTGGCATACTGACATGTCCAAAAGCTAACAAAGGGCATCCAATCCAAGTTTTTGAGCAACAAAGGTTTAACGTACTAGAAATAGAAGACAACTTTAGTACGAGTCGTCTATTGATATCCTTGTACTCGTTCATGGGTGGTACTGCAGTACTAGAACTCCCAACACAGTACGCGGAAGGTCCTGAATTGTTGCCGCCAAGACCACGTTCGTCGTTGACATTGTTGTGTTCACAGTCAGTATCGTCATAATTATATGCATCAAGATCTTGATCTAACCCAAGATCACCATCTCCTACAAAAATTCCAAAATAATAGTCAGTAACGATGTAAAAGGAACAAGAATAATTAACTTGCTTCATCAAAAGAACTTCTCATACATGCTTCAGCTAGGCGACTAACAATATTTTCTACATCATTTTCAATGTCACTTTCATCTTCTTTGTCCATAGCAGCTTCACTACGAGCAATGCTATTAAAAGAATGCAACCAGTCCTTTTGTGGAGGAAGGTCATGTTCTTCTTTTTCAGTTATGCATTCATCATCAGAAGAGACATCGTCAATGTCATATTCCACAACTTGTCTTTGTCTTCTGCAGTCTGCTCATCAGTTGTACATGACAAGGACTAAATCAATTATCTTATCTTAGTGCAGACGATTTCTTCTCTTTGAGTGAACCTACACAAGTTTGAGAACTTAGCATTGCTACACGTGTTATATAATATTTCCTAGAGAACACATGACATTGATTCTTACTTGCTCAAATGCACTCCAGTTCCGTTCACAACCTGACGAACTAGAAGTTAAGCTAAGAACTCTAATTGCAAACCTCTGCAACTCTGGGCAATCATCTCCTGGCGAGTCCCACCAATAAGCTGGCTTTTTTTTAGTAATTGTCATAATAGCCATTGCATTCCAAATAGGCCCCCGGCATCCTGAATGAATCAATCTGCAGTTCTATCTTAACTCTTTCATCTAAATCAGGAACCATCTTTTCAAGCATGCAGAGATATATGGAGCTGTGTACGCCATCTTTCATTGATGATACTCCCTCTGTTCCATATTAGTTATCGCTGATTCTGATTCAGTACAAAGTTGTACTAAATCAGCGACAACTAATATGGAACGGAGGGAGTATTAAGTATTGGTGTGTAGCTGATCAAAATAAAATTTCAAATGGTCAAAGTTAACTAAAACAAGGTTAATATAGCATATCTTGAAGCCACATTTATGAGTTACGGAGTCAGTATAGTAACATACCTTTTCTTGACATTGTTAAAATTTTGTTTTATTTATCTTTTGCATGATCCATCTCATCATACATCAGCGGCATTACTGGCTTCTTGTCCGAACCCACCAATCGAAGAACTTTTGTAATTGGGAGTGCAGCCTTGAGACATGAGGCAACATTAGGCCAAAACCCACTGCTATCCAGAACAATTTCTTCAAAAATCGTCCCTTACGCAGAATTAAATCTGCTACTACTCCACTTTGTTGAAGTGAACATATTGATCACTGCGCCCTTGTGCTCATGCAAACAACCCAAAGTTAAAAAGGCAGTAGCAAATTTTGTCACTGCTGGCCTAATTAAATCCTGCCCTCCTGTGAATTCTCTCAACCAAGTAAGAACCATTGTTCTAGAATAAATGTAAGTAGTAATTTTTTGGCCCTTTGTAATTGTTGTCTGATGCATCGTAATCTTCTCAAAATCCTAAGAATTAAATCAATACAATGAGCTGCACATGGAGTCCATTTTTTCTTCTCTTTTTTACATCAACAATTCACCAGCTGCCATATGGTTAGCGCCATTATGTGTTACATCTTGAACAACATTATCTTATCTTACTTCCTCAACAGTATCATCAAAAATTTTAAATACTTGGTTGGCTATCTTAGAAATGTTAGAATTATCGACTGAGGCAAGAAAGACTGCACCTTTTGGGCTGTTCACTAAGAAGTTGCATATGGACTTTTTCTTTTTATCTGTCCAGCCATCAGACATAATTGTACATCCTGTCCTCTTCCACTCTTCTTTGAATTCAGAGAGCAAATTCATTGTTCTCTCAACCTCCAGCTTGAGAGATTTTACCCTCACTTCATGATATGATGGAGATTTAAAACCTTTGCCGAAGTTTCCAATCATTCCAGTCATCTTTATCCATTCTGGATCCTTGACAACATTAAATGAGATAGGATTGTTATTGAAGACCCGACAAATTTGAGCACAAACCTCTTCTCACTCTTCTTTTTTGTAAAATCGGTTCACTTTTGTTTGAGCTCTTGTGCTTGTTAGTGAATTGATTTGTCCCAGCTTCATCTTCATTGTTCTCAGCAGGAGTATTCCTTCGAACATCATTCTTCCATTTCTATGTTAAACTTCCTCTTCTTTGCATCATTTTTTTTTCTGCTTGGATCCCCAGATTTTTGAGAATTTTTTTTCGAACATCATCCGGAACTTTTTCGCAAGGCTCGACATTAAAACCTTGTCCCAGCCAAGTGATGCTTCAGTCCGTAGACACCTCCTTCATATTATTGGCAACATATTTTTTGGTTTCTGGTTGCTTCATAGGTTCACTGATCAGTGTTGAGGTAATTTTACTGTGGACTTGTCCTTTTGCTCACAGCATGGAATGTGATGTTACTAGCCCCTTGGTTCCTATAAATAACGAAAACAGCATATATCGTATCATCAGATACAAAATAATAATAATCAATCAAAAGCCTACTTTATTTTGTGGTGTGATTTCATGTGGGGCACCGCTAACCTGCGCCGGAGGAGGCCCATAGTAGCTGCACCACCGAAGGTAGGTGCTTCATCAGGGCGTGGAACACAAGGAATCCATTCTAATACTATCTAGTCGTTAGTAAATATATAAGATTAGCGGCCCAGGACGGATCTCGGTTCCCCGGCGACCTGGTGAAAAATCAGGCAACTTCCCATTAATCCAGCGATCCTCCCAAAACAGGGCCAGCCGACCGTCCCCGACTGTCATTGGATTCATAGGAGGTCCCCGACTGGCGATATAATGAATTAACTTATGCTTAAGAAAATTTCATTCATGTTGCAAATATTCTGTTATTTCATTCATTCTCACTTGGATGATAATTTTTAATATGCTCTCTTTCTGTAGCCTGGATTTGGTTTCCAGCAACATATGATTCCTGGAATGAGACCTGGTGTTGCTCCAATGCCAAATTTCGTCATGCCAATGGTGCAGCAAGGTCAGCAACCACAACGCCCATCTGGAAGGCGCGCAGGTGCTGGTGGAATGCAACAGCCAATGCCAATGGGTCATCAGCAGGTAATAGTTCTTCCTTTCCTTCCAAAGGAATGTGGCCTTTATTTTCTGCCTCCATGCCTGAACAGCTGAGTTAAACATTTTTCGCTGCAGATGGTTCCGAGGGGTGGCCGTGGTGGTTACCGTTATGCGTCTGGCCGTGGCATGCCTGATGCTGCATTCCGTGGTGTTGGAGCTATGGGGCCATCGCTGTATGAGATGGGAAGGATGACTCCTGGTGACACTGGAGCACCGCAGCAAGTTTCTAGTGGAGCATTAGCATCTGCACTTGCTAACTCTCCGCCGGAGCAGCAACGATTGGTTAGTTTTTTTTATTGCCTTCTCCGCATCAAGTGATGAGGCATTATGAACTCGGACAATAACTTGTAATTTGTGCAGATGCTTGGTGAAAGCTTGTATCCACTTGTTGATCAGCTGGAGCATGACCAGGCTGCCAAGGTTACCGGTATGCTTCTGGAGATGGACCAGACTGAGGTTCTTCATCTAATTGAGTCACCTGATGCTCTGAAGTCTAAGGTCGCTGAAGCTATGGAGGTTCTCCGCAGTGCTCAGCAGCAGCAGACCAATGTTCCAGCTGATCAGCTGGCTGCTCTTTCGCTGAGCGATGGCTTTGTTGCTTCTTAGTTGGAATGCTGCTTGTTTCTGGTTTCTGTATGTGCTTGGTGCTTCAGACCTGGAAGTGTCTAGTTTTACTCAAATAGATTTAACTATGGATTTCAACATTGTACTCTTTATATTTGTTTAAATATTGAGATTGAAAAATGATATATTTGTGGATTTCTGTTTGTCCTAGGTGCTGCTTGTTTAATTTTGGAAAATGATTTGCTTGTGCCTGCTGAAGTGACGCTGGCATCAGTCGCCACTACTGGCTGGCACTAGCCCCCTGGCATCAGTCGCCACTACTGGTTGGCACTAGCCCCCTGGCCCAACGCATCTTCACCTTGTCCTTGTTGGATGATCGTTTCTGCTTGTTGGATGATCGTTTCTGCTCCGTATCTGGTCGGTTTAAACCGGCCGAACCGTTGCGCTGGAGCACGTTGGATCTCAAGAGATCCAAGGACGCCGCCTGCGCAATGTGTTATCAGACCCATGTTTTTTTTGAAGCGTGCACGGGTTATTTCGTTGTGAGGAGACAGGGCGGTTGTGTTCGGCGATCGGCGGGCGACAGGGTCATTGTGTCCAGCACGTTGGATCTCAAGAGATCCAAGGACGCTGCCTGTGCCATGTGTTATCAGACCCATAATTTTTTTTTGAAGCGTGCACGGGGCATTTTGTTGCGAGGAGACAGGGTGGTTGTGTTCGGCGATCGGCGATCGGCGGGCAACAGGGTCATTGGCGCCCGGAGGTCAGGAGCGGCGGCGGTGGCCCAGGACGGATCTCGGTTCCCCGGCGACCTATGCCCTCCCCCTTCCCCCGATGGTACTCTTCCTTCGTGCTCTCCCTTTCGTTGTTTGTCTCCCCCTCCCCCATTGGTGTTAGGGTTATGGTGTGGGGTGGTCGTTGGTGTTTCTCTGGGCCGGCGCGGACCGGGGATGGGGTGGTGTTCCCGCGGGTCGAGGGAGGGTGGTGGATTTGATGTTTATGGTGGCTAGGGATTTGGGATTGGGTTTAGGGATTTTTGTTCCTCCATGAACTACGGTTTTTTTGTTCTCATATATATGTTAGGTTGTGACAACGGCAGCTTGCCATGACCTTGGTTTCAATGCCATGGTGCACACTGCAGATTTTGCTCCGTGACCATCGGAGCTTCTCCGTTTGCCGGTTGCAACATTTTGATCTGTGGGTTGTATCTTTCCCCACTCGTCGGTTGTAGCGATCGCCGGGCCACAAACTTCTGCTTGTAGCTGAAATGTCCGCATGTTGTAGCCTTTTCTGTTTAGTTGGTATGTAGCTTTTTTCACAAGTGGTTTGCAGCTTGCCTGATCGACGGTTGCAGCTGTATGCCCAAACCACTTTTCAGTTGCAAAATGTTGTGGTCTATGATAAGTTCATAATGCAACATTCGGGTGACTTTTTTCGAGGTACAAGAGCCTTAGATTTTTAACTGAGATTTATAGTAGTACCTCTAGGTAAAGACTTGGCATAGAAAAAAACTGCCCTGCTTGTTTGTTTTCAACAGTTAGCTCTAGTCATTTAATGTTTTTTACATGAAAATTAGTCACATCTATTTCATTAACATGTCTTCTATCTGTTGTTACGGAGTAAACTAACTAAATCCATAGCCTCATATATACTGATTAGCGGTTGAGGCGCGCCACCTGAGCAGAAGCTCGGCGGTGCCGGGTGGGACACACCCTTTCTCTTTCCTATTTTTTTTATACCAATGCACGCATCGATTTTTGTCTGACTAAGCGGTGTCAGGTAGGGTACGCCCATCCAGCAGCCCCTTTTATCAGCTTCAGGAACGTGTTGCCCTTTGTGCCGGCACAATGTGACAAGCTCACAACGTCGTTATAGTGTTTTCTACAAAGGTAGACCTTGTATTATGGATCAGGTGAAACACACTCACGTGTTAGTGGTATTGAACTGAAGCAACGTTTTTTCAATGAAATGTGATCATCGCGTCTCGAACACGTAGTTACCACACGACAACTCCCAGCCGATGCTGTTCAAGTGGAGCGTCAGCGACTCCCAGCCGGCACCGTGCAGCTGGAGTGTCAGCGACGGCACGGGCGTGGCCCACCGCCCCCACTGCTTCCAGAACGGTGTCGTCGCTGCCACTTGAAGCATAGGTCCAGTGCCACGCCGACATCCACTTGATCCAGATCATTTCAGCAGATAATAGGTTGTACCTCCTCTTTGAAGCCCTTATTGATGTGCCAATGCCAGGCTGAGAAGGCTGGGAGCTCTGCATCAATGGGTGAGACAATTACACTAACATAAATATGTAAATGAGTGTAAAATTAACAAGTGTTTGATTTTAAATTCAAATTTAAAAGAAAATTCCTAGGGTGTCACCGGAAGCAAAACCTACATCTCAAAATGTAAACTCTGTGTCACCACCGGCAATAAAACAATATTGTGATTCTAATGAAAACCAGAATCTGCATTCCTAAGAGCATCCGTTGGCCCCCCAGCGCCCCCCTAGGGGCGAGCCGACGCTTAAATCGGCGCGGGGGCGAGCGGGTTCCTAGCCGCTCGCCCCAGGGTCGCCCCGGACGCGTTTTTATTTTATTTTAAAAAAGCTGAATTCGGCGAAGTTCGGCAAAGTTTGACTAAAATTCGGCAAATTTGATATTCATATTAAACATGTTCGGCGTTTTACATAAATTATTAAAAAAACTAATCTACGGGGCGAAGAACTCGATCAACGCGGCGAAGTCGCCGACGTCGCCGCCGTCCTCGTCGTCGTCGTCGTCGGCCTTCTCCTTCTTGATGGCGCGGCCGCCACTGCTGGACCCCTGCCCGGCGTCTCCATGGCGGACAGGCGATGGTGGCGTGTCGTCGTCGTCGTCGTCGCCGACGTCGAGGACGACGGTCCCTCCCTCGTCCCGGCCACGGCGGCGAGCTTCGAACTGCGCGAGCGCGGCGCACCGGCGCTCCCTCTCCGTTTGCACCCAGTTGTCGCGCGCTCATTTGAGGGCCGCTTCATCGTCGAGCGCCTCCTCCTTGACGCCGCTGGCGACCCGGGCTCCGTCTTCATGACGGGGAGCCCTGGCTCTGTCTTCGGCTTGACGAGTCAGGGAGGAGCCGAGGACGAGGCGCGACCGCCTTCATTGATGACGATGCCGGCCGAGCGGGTGCGCCGGCCGAGCGGGGTCTCCGCTGCGGGCTCGGCCTTGACGCCGAACATTGCCGGAGAGCGGGAGGAGTGGGAAGAGGAGCGGGAGGAGGAACGGGACGAGGACAACGCACCAGAGACAAACCTCCTTGGCATCCATTGCCCGGCGCCGCGGCGGGACACCGGAGCGATGGTCGGTCCCTCGAGGGTATGTGAGCAGCGGGTTGTTGCCGCCCTCGAGGTGCGCGTGAACCTCGCGGAGCGTCCGGTCGAGGACGGACCACCACAGGCGTCGGCCCTCACTGTTCCACCGGCCGCCCGCCACCACCGGCGCTCCGTTGGTGGAGGCGAGGCGTTGCTCCTGACGGCGCTGGAAGTATGCCGCCCATGCCTCGTGGTTGTGGGTGGCGTACTGCGGGGAGGCGCGCTGCTCCTCGGTCAGCGACGACTGAACGCGGTCGACCTCACCGGCGAAGTAATCTGGGCGCGCGACGACTTCTGGCAGGGGGGATGGGGACGCCTCCGACGCAGAGCCTCCATCCTGTCGGCCCAGTGCACATGTCTGGAGGCGCCGGAACTTTGGCCTCGAAAAGCAGGTGTGCCTCCCACGTTTGCAGCAAGCGGCGGCCGAAGCCGTTGGCCGCCGCTCCATCGCCGGGGAACCGCTCGCACATTGTCGTTGATGGGGCTGGGAGAGAGGAGAGGTTCGTCGGCGACAGAGAGAGAGACAGAGAGGTTCGTCGGCGGCGGAGAGAGAGACAAAGAG
>NC_041392.1:374468182-374476093 GCF_002162155.2 Triticum dicoccoides | reverse complement strand
TGGCCCGTGAGGAAACAATGGAAGGCTGACCAACGGCAGCCTTGGCATTGATTCTCTGTGGGAAACCGAGGCTTTCGCAGGACGACGAGGCGAGTGTCGCTGATTCGGTGCGCCCGCGGCTCTTTTACGCCAAAACCATTTCGCCCGACGCCCCCGAACGCCCCTAGCGCGCCGGGTTCGGCATGGGTCCACCGGCGCCGAATTCGGCCCGAACGGACAAAAATTGGGCTTCTGGGGACGCGGCTGGGCCGTTTTTCACGCGTCGGCGCGAAAAAATCGCCCAGGGAGGACGTGTTGGGGGCTCGGCTGGAGATACTCTAACAAACATGTATGACTATTCCTAGGTTCGTAGGAAGGACGTGCATCATCACCCTAACTAACCTCCAACATCCTACTTAATTAATCTGTGGTAGCCTGTGTAGATCTTGTAAACCTAAACAACAATTATTAGTAACAAAAGGAAGGATTAAGATGTCATATCGTCAACAGAAAAGCCCGCAGTTTTGCAATCCAACTTCCCTAGTGATTGTCAAAGCATATGATAAAATGATTGGTGAAGATCCACTTCAAGTCCTCAACCCTGCAAGCAAAATGAAGGAACATGAGTTTGCTCCAAAGCATTGAAATTTCGAAAGCATTTTTGAGGCACCTAGATGATCGAAAGAAATGCTAGTTACCTCTGTTGTGTCATCCATTGTATCTACTAAAGGAAATGGGACGACCTTCTCCTCTGTAATTGTTGTATAAAAAAGTCATGCCTTAATTGGAATCTTAGAGACCCATGAGCTAAATACAAACCGAGAGCATATTGGACACGTAACTTCCAAACATTCAGAAGTGCCTACACAACCAAGATTAAAGTTTCAAATGTGTAACACCCACAATGTGGCTATATCTCCCACGTGCCGGGGCACGACTTAGAGGCATAGCCGCATGGTAGGCATGTCGCAAGAGGGGTAATCTTTACACATCCCATGTACTGAATAAGAAAGGGATAAAGAGTCGGCTTACAATCGCCACTTCACACAAATACAAGTTAAACATACATCAACCAGAATACAAACAAGGTCCGACTACGGAACCAAAATAAAATAAGACAACCCCAATTGCTAGATCCCCGATCGTCCCAACTGGGCTCCACTACTGATCAACTAGAAACGAAACAACACAACGAACACGATCTTCATCGAGCTCCCACTTGAGCTCAGTTGCGTCATCTGCACTGGTATCATCGACACCTGCAACTGTTTGGAAGTATCGGTGAGTCACGAGGACTCAGCAATCTCACACCCTCGCAATCAAGACTATTTAAGCTTATGGGTAGGAAAAGGTAGTGAGATGGAGCTGCAGCAAGCACTAAGCATATATGGTGGCTAACTTACGCAAATAAGAGCGAGAAGAGAAGCAACGCAACGGTCGAGAAGCTAGAAGTGATCCTAAAACTAC
Organism: Triticum dicoccoides; assembly: GCF_002162155.2. Lineage (NCBI taxonomy): Eukaryota > Viridiplantae > Streptophyta > Magnoliopsida > Poales > Poaceae > Triticum > Triticum dicoccoides. The sequence continues at coordinate 374,474,647 of NC_041392.1, read as the reverse complement.
TTATGTTCAAACATAACTCCAAAGCCATGTTCATTTCCCGGACTCCGCCGGAAAGAGGCCATCACGGCTACACACGCAGTTGATGCATTTTAATTAAGTTAAGTGTCAAGTTCTCTACAACCGGACATTAACAAATTCTCATCTGCCACATAACCGCGGGCACGATTTTCGAAAGTTCAAACCCTGCAGGGGTGTCCCAACTTAGTCCATCACAAGCTCTCACGGTCAACGAAGTATATTCCTTCTCCTAGGAAGACCCGATCAGACTCAGAATCCCGGTTACAAGACATTTCGACAATGGTAAAACAAGACCAGCAAGACCGCTCGATGCACCGACATCCTGATAGGAGCTGCACATATCTCGTTCTCAGGGCAACACCGGATGAACATTATGTACAGCTAAAACCAGCCCTCAAGTTTCCCCGAGGTGGCGCCGCAAGTGGATCTGGTTCGGACCAACACTTAGAGAAGCACTGGCCCGGGGGGGGGGGGGTTAAAATAAAGATGACCCTCGAGAGCGTGACTCCCAAGGGAAAAGTATAGGTGGTGGTGAGGCAACTGGTAAAACGAAGGTTGGGCCTTGCTGGAGGAGTTTTATTCAAGTCGAACTGTCAAGGGGTTCCCATAACACCCAACCGCGTAAGGAACACAAAATTAAGGAACATAACACCGGTATGACGGAAACTAAGGCGGCAAGAGTGGAACAAAACACTAGGCATAAGGCCGAGCCTTCCACCCTTTACCAAGTATATAGGTGCATTAAAGTAAATAAGATATAATAATGATATCCCAACAAAATCCATGTTCCAACAGGGAACAAACTTCAACTTCACCTGCAACTAGCAATGCTATAAGAGGGGTTGAGCAAAGCGGTAACATAGCCAAACAACGGTTTGCTAGGAAAGGTGGGTTAGAGGCTTGAAATGGCAATATGGGAGGCGTGATATAGCAAGTGGTAGGTATCGTGGCATAGCAAATAGAGCGAACAACTAGCAAGCAAAGATAGAAGTGATTTCGAGGGTATGGTCATCTTGCCTGCAAAGTTCTCAAAGTTGTCGAAAGCTTGATCCTCGTTAGCATACTCAACAGGTTCCTCGAACACGTACTCGTCTCCCGACTCTACCCAAAGCAAGAACACAAGCAAGGAACACAATCAACCACGGTGCAATGCACAAGCATCATGATGCAAAACATGGCATGATTTGAAGACATGATATGCAATGCATATGCATGCTTCGGAAGGGAAAAGATTGAACAAGGCATCAACTTTGCAAACCAAGTGTGCTGCTGGAAAGATGAGATGATTTCAGTCGAAACCGATATAAAGATCACCGGAAACAGAGGCACGGTTTGCAAATGGCAAGCAAAACAAGAATGACACACTTCTGCGATTAACAACACGATGCCATCTAGAATGCAACAAGAAACTAAGCTACTGCACTCCAACATAGCAACAAAGCATATGGCAGTGATGTACTCAAGATGCTTGACAAAACATGAACACTGAGCTATGGCTAAATCACACAAGAGCAGGTTCAAACAAGCATGGCAAAAATGCAAAAGATATCAGCTTCACAGATAGTGAAAATACTAACATGCCAGAAAATAATATCAGGAAGCCATGTTTAGAGCAAGCAAACAACATGCTACAGGAACATATCATAGCAATAAAAGGTATGGAATGAATCTACTAAATACATAGAACAAAAGTCCCTTACCGAACACGAGCCAAAAAGGCAAAGAAGATATGATGGCGCCCATGTAAACATATGTAGCGACCAGACCTCAAACAGTCTGATCTCTGTGCTCCGGTGTCATCCCTGGATCAGTAATGCTGACACCACACAGTACTCGGAGGATTTATAGCAGAGTAGCAATCACACACTTATTACATCGAGTGTCTCAAAAGAGAACTTATTACAATAAATATGGCTTAAGGCCATCTAATAACGATAACAATGGAAGGCTTGGAAGATAAGTGAGTCCATCAACTCCAACGGCATCACTGAGTATAGAACCACGACCTAAAAACTCCGTAATCGTCATCTGAAAAGTCTGCAACATTAACGTTGCAGCCCGAAAACGGGTCAGCACATGGAATATGCTGGCAAGGTAACACATAGAGAGTAATGGAATGCAACAGCTATACTATATGCATATTTGGTTGGTGGAAAGCTCTATGGTTACAGTTTTTGCGTAAAGCCAATTTTTCCCTACTTCAAAGGAATAAATTTAATTACTATCATGGTGGTTGTTAAACATTGAGAATGGTTGACAGCATTCTCAATCTCAATTAAAGTAACATCATTAAACCCAACAAAATTAACTTTAGAGTAACATGTTGAGATTCACATGAAAATCCAAGTACTAGATACTCAAGATGTCCATAACCGGGGACACGACTAATCATGATTAGTTTATTACACTCTGCAGAGGTTTGCGCACTTTTTCCCACAAGACTCGATCGCCTCCGTTTGGTTTCTCGCACTACAGGGTGTTTGAGAAACAGATGACCGAGACATAGTCTTTCAGAAGCGCTAGCACCTTACGATCGGGTAGACCGTACCACCTACATCCCCTACATCTGCTAGTCTACCACTGTAAGAGTTCGCACAACTTAGTCAACTATGCTAGAGCCCATAATAGCTTGTGGCTGCACACGGAAGTTTCTAGTATGAATAATCTCATGATCCCTTTGAGCCTGGGTGGCGGTCCAAAAGAAAAACAGGCAAGTCCTGGAAACCCCAGGTGCCTCAATCCACCCAGATGTGTGTTTAAGTTGCCACCTTAGATAAACCATTAATTATCAATCTCACATCTGTCATGGATTTCACTCACCCAATCCACGTCTACTAGCATAGCATGGCATAATAAGCAAACGTAGAAGTAACTCCCAAAGGTTTGATAATAAACAGGTAATAGGTACTACCTCATCTACTTCCCATCCCACAATTTAATTAGATCCTAATCATGCAATGTGTGAAAATTGATCTAATGCAATAAAACTGGGTTGTAGAAAAAGGTATGATCAAAGTGTTACTTGCCTTGCTGATGATCCGCGAAACCTAGAGATTCGAAGTAACAGGCGGCGCACTTCGGGTATTCTATCGCAGACAAACAACAAGCATACAATAAGTACTCATCTAATGCACAGGTAAAACTCAAATAGAAGATCTAACCAGAAAGTTCAACTTAAGAACCCTGGTTTGCAAAAGAATCAAATCGAACGAGGCGAAAGAAATCAAACGGCGAAAGAAAACAACTTCGTTCTAGTAATCTTGATCTAGGGCAAATTTTACAGTAGCAAAAACATGTTTAAGTTGATTATTCGGAAAGAGGGTTTGAGACGAAACTCCAGGCGCTTGAATCGCCTGATTCCGATAAACGAGCGAAAACTTATACTAAAACGAAAATCGGATCAGAAATCGCGATCAGAAAATAACCGCGGAAAAATCCGATGAAAAAGAAAAACAATGATTTTTTTTAAACAGCACGGAAAACAAGGCGGCGGCGAACCTCGGGCGGCGTGCAACTCCGGCGGCGGCGGCGGTGGCGGGGCGCGCTAGGGTTAGGGCGGCGGTGGTGGGCTGGCTCGGCTCGGGCCTCGGGCGCGCCTTATAAAGGCCCCGGCCAGGCGGAGTCCTGGCCAAGTATGGCCCAAAGTCGGTTCCGCGATTTTTTTTAATAATTCCGCTCGGAAGAAAATAAAAAGAAATACTAAACGGACTCCAAAATTCACGAAATAAATTTTCCCGGGTTTCTAAAATCAAGCCCGATAAAGTGAACATTTATCTGGGCCCAAACTACAACTTTGAAAAACGCGCATTTTTCCTAAATTCAAATAAAATACCGAAAAATTCCGAAATAAATCTTATTTGATTTTTTTATTAAATCCTCAATATTTCTATATTTTGGGAAAGTCATTTTATTCCCGCTCTCATATTTTTGTAATAGAAATAATTGATGATAAAATAAATAAAATCAAATGATCCTGTTTACATAATTTGAGAAAACTCAAATATGTAAATAACGAAATCCCCAACTCTCTCCGTGGGTCCTTGAGTTACTTAGGATTTTCTAGGATCAAAACCAAAATCAAAATAAAATATGATATGCATGATGACCTAATGTATAACATTCCAAATTGAAAATTTGGGATGTTACAAACCTACCCCCCTTAAGATGAATCTCGCCCTCGAGATTCGGGTTGGCTAGAAAATAGGTGAGGGTGGTCTTTGAGCAAATCTTCCTCTCGCTCCCAGGTGGCTTCATCCTCCGTGTGGTGGCTCCACTAAACTTTGCAAAACTTGATAACCTTGCTACGAGTAACTCGGCTGGCAAACTCAAGAATCTTGACTGGTTTTTCCTCATAGGTCAAATTGTTATCCAACTGAATTGCTTCCAATGGCACCGTGTCTCTCAAAGGTATGTCAGCCATCTCCCCGTGACACTTTTTCAACTGAGAAACGTGGAACACATCATGAACTCCTGTTAATCCTTCTGGCAATTCCAACTTGTAAGCCACTTCTCCCATATGCTGCAAAACTCGATATGGTCTTACAAATCGTGGCGCTAACTTCCCCTTAACTCCAAAGCGCTTAATCCCTCGAAGTGGGGATACTCGAAGATAAGCTCTATCTCCGACTTCGTAAACTATCTCCTTGCGTTTAGAATCTGCATAGCTCTTCTGCCTGGACTGGGCTACCTTGAGCCTATCGCGAATCAACTTCACCTTCTGTTCAGACTCCTTAATCAAATCTGGTCCAAACAACTGGCGGTCTCCAACTTCGTCCCATGACAACGGTGTCCTGCACCTCCTTCCGTACAAAGCTTCGAAAGGGGCCATCTTCAAACTGGTCTGATAGCTATTATTGTAAGAGAACTCTGCATATGGCAAATTATCGTCCCAACTAGATCCATAATCTAGCGCACAAGCTCTCAGCATATCCTCCAAAATCTGATTGACTCTCTCAGTCTATCCATCTGTCTGCGGATGAAAAGCTGTACTAAATTCTAACCTAGTACCCAAAGTCTCATGCAACTGCTTCCAGAACTTTGAGGTAAACTGGGTTCCTCTATCTGATACGATGCTCCTCGGAACTCCACGCAAACATACGATCCTGGTCATGTATATCTTTGCCAACCTAGCACTGGTGTAAGTGGTCTTTACTGGGATGAAATGAGCTACTTTCGTCAATCGATCAACTACAACCCAAATCGAGTCATAGCCTGAACGAGTCCTTAGTAATCCCGTGATAAAATCCATGCCTAGCTTATCCCACTTCCATTCGGGTATCGGCAATGGTTGCAACAATCCTGCTAGCTTCTGATGCTCTGCCTTTACTCTCTGTCATACGTCACAAACTGCTACATACTCTGCAATATCCTTTTTCATTCCGGTCCACCAGAAAATATACTTCAAATCCAAATACATCTTGGTATTTCCTGGGTGAATCGAATACGGTGAATCATGTGCCTCTTGCAGAATCAACTTTCTGATCTCCGGGTCATTGGGCACGTAAACACGGTCTTCAAACCATAGGGTGTCGTGCTCATCCTCACGAAATCCTTTAGCTTTTCCCTTGCTCAGTTTCTCCTTTATAGCGGCAATCTCTTTGTCAGTTTTCTGAGCTTCTCTGATTCTATCCATCAAAGTTGACTGAATTTCCAATGCTGCCACATAGCCTCTCGGAACTATTTCTAAACATAGCTCACGAAGATTTTCTGCTAACTCCTTGGGTATTTCTCCCGTCATTAACCTATTGACATGGCTCTTGCGACTTAATGCATCAGCTACTACATTAGCTTTTCCGGGATGGTAATGTAATTTCATATCATAATCCTTGATGAGCTCCAACCATCTCCTTTGTCTGAGGTTCAACTCCTTCTCACACCCTCGCGATCAAGACTATTTAAGCTTATGGGTAGGAAAAGGTAGTGAGGTGGAGCTGCAGCAAGCACTAAGCATATATGGTGGCTAACTTACGCAAATAAGAGCGAGAAGAGAAGCAACGCAACAGTCGAGAAGCTAGAAGTGATCCTGAAACTACTTACGTTCAAACATAACTCCAAGTCGTGTTCACTTCCCGGACTCTGCCGGAAAGAGGCCATCACGGCTACACACGCGGTTGATGCATTTTAATTAAGTTAAGTGTCAAGTTCTCTACAACCGGACATTAACAAATTCCCATCTGCCACATAATCGCGGGCACGACTTTCGAAAGTTCAAACCCTGCAGGGGTGTCCCAACTTAGCCCATCACAAGCTCTCATGGTCAACGAATGATATTCCTTCTCCTAGGAAGACCCGATCAGACTCGGAATCCCGGTTACAAGACATTTCGACAATGGTAAAACAAGACCAGCAAGACCGCCCGATGCGCCGACATCCTGATATGAGCTGCACATATCTCGTTCTGAGGGCAACACCGGATGAACACTACGTACAGCTAAAACCAGCCCTCAA
>NC_041392.1:374433413-374467925 GCF_002162155.2 Triticum dicoccoides | reverse complement strand
GGGGGGTTAAAATAAAGATAACCCTGGAGAGCACGACTCCCAAGGGAAAAGTATAGGTGGTGGTGAGGCAACTGGTAAAACCAAGGTTGGGCCTTGCTGGAGAAGTTTTATTCAAGGCGAACTGTCAAGGGGTTCCCATAACACCAAACCACGTAAGGAACGCAAAATCAAGGAATATAACACCGGCATGACGGAAACTAGGGCGGCAAGAGTGGAACAAAACACCAGGCATAAGGCCGAGCCTTCCACCCTTTACCAAGTATATAGGTGCATTAAAGTAAATAAGATATAATAATGATATCCCAACAAAATCCATGTTCCAACATGGAACAAACTTGAACTTCACCTGCAACTAGCAACGCTATAAGAGGGGTTGAGCAAAGCGGTAATATAGCCAAACAACGATTTGCTAGGAAAGGTGGGTTAGAGGCTTGGCATGGCAATATGGGAGGCATGATATAGCAAGTGGTAGGTATCGCGGCATAGCAAATAGAGCGAACAACTAGCAAGCAAAGATAGATGTGATTTCGAGGGTATGGTCATCTTGCCTGCAAAGTTCTCAAAGTTGTCAAAAGCTTGATCCTCGTTAGCATACTCAACAGGTTCCTCGAACACATACTCGTCTCCCGGTTCTACCCAAAGCAAGAACACAAGCAAGGAACACAATCAACCATGGTGCAATGCACAAGAAACATGATGCAAAACATGGCATGATATGCAAGACATGATATGCAATGCATATGCGTGCTTCGGAAGGGAAAATATTGAACAAGGCATTAACTTGGCAAACCAAGTGTGCCGCTGGAAAGATGAGATGATTTCGGTCAAAATTGATATAAAGATCACTAGAAACGGAGGCACGGTTTGCAAATGGCAAGCAAAACAAGAATGACACAATTCTGCGATTAACAACATGATGCCATCTAGAATGCAACAAGAAACTAAGCTACTGCACTCCAACATAGCAACAAAGCATATGGCAGTGATGTACTCAAGATGCTTGACAAAACATGAACACTGAGCTATGGCTAAATCACACAAGAGCAGGTTCAAACAAGCATGGCAGAAGTGTAAAAGATATCAGCTTCACAGACAATGAAAATACTAACATGCCAAAAAATAACATCAGGAAGCCATGTTTAGAGCAAGCAAACAACATGCTACAGGAACATATCATAGCAATAAAAGACATGGAATGAATCTACTAAATGCATAGAACAAAAGTCCCTTACCGAACACGAGCCAAAAAGGCACAGAAGATATGATGGCGCCCATGTAAACGTAGCAAGTTTTATTATGAGTTTCAGACTTGGCAGAAATCAGAGCATGGCATAAACAGAATTATGAAGGCAACTTTGCGAGCTCAAATCACTCACCACAAGGCATTGAATGAAAAAACAAGCATACTAACAGCAAGAAGGCATGTTTAAGAATCCAACCATTGCAAGAGAAAGTCCTAGAATGCATGGATCACTAGCAACAACCATGGCAAAATTGATTAACGTGTAAACAATCTGCCAGGAACATTTTATAGCAAAAGTAGAACAAGATTAAGACATGCTAGGGCACTCCATAATTGCAAACAGGGGCATGGATGGATAGAGCATAACCATATGTCCAAAACATCCTTACTGAAGAAACTCAAAACAAGCATGGATATCACTATAGCATCATGTTTACATGACATAAAAATAACAGTAGAACAAAGACTTAGCAAAATCCTAAGTCTCTAAAAACAACAATATCACGAAAGCTACTTTGCATGCTTGTGCTAGACACCACATATATCACAAAAATACATGGCAAGCACCCCTATAAAGATGGAATGGCATAGATCAAAACACATGTAGAGCTCATGCCCATATGATGCACACATCAAATGTGACAAAAATGACAAATCATCATAATCTGCTAAGTAACATGAGTAAACATTTTATAGCACTCTTGCGTCAATGATTTGGGAATCAAGATGAACTCAAACAAGCATGTCACAATGGAATGAAATTAAGAGCATCTCACAATGAACATTTTGATATCTTATATGCATGAAACGGAGCTACGGTGACAGAGATATGGCATCATGAAGTAGGGCACAAATTATGAAGATTTGAGGACTTGGTCGTTTTCAAAAAAAAAAAAACAAATGAGCGTGTTTTAGTTAAACAACGCTCAGGGCGGCGGGTAGCAAGGTCGCTTACCACGGGCCAAGCCCAGGACGATGGACCTGGATCTGGGCCCCCGCGGGAGGCGTCGAGGTCATCCCCGGCCGCGAGGCAGAACGGCGGCGGTGGCTCCTGGCGCGACCCCGGCGAGGCTCCCAGAGCACGGGACGGACGAACGGCGGAGGAGAAGGCCGGATCTGGAACGAGGGCTTCGCCGGGGTTCCGTTCCCGGTCATGGCGGTGGCGAGAAGCTCACAGGAGACCGGGCGAGCGCCTACTCCGGCAAGCTCCTGCATGCGTCGGCGAGGTAGTGAGGGAGAGAGGGTAGATGGAGGAGAAAGGAGAGGGAAGGGAGGCAGCGACCTGGCGGGGCGGCAAGAGCAGCGCGCGGCAGTGAGTGGTGGACGGCGGGGAGATGCCGGTGAAGGTCCGGCGAAGGTCCGGCCGGGCAGCGAGGCTGCGAGTGCGGGATGGGCCCGGCGGCGGAGCGAGGCGAGCGCTCGGGGCGGCGGCGCGGGTGCTCGGGCCCGGGCGGGCCTGCCGTGGGCTCGCGGGCCCGCGCAGCAGCGAGGAAGCCGGCGAGGACAGGTGGCGGCGCGCGAGTGGGGGAGAGAGGCGGCGGTGCTGAGGTGGCGGCCTCTCATTGGCCGGAGCGACATGGCGGCGGTGGTGGACGCGTCCGACGGCGGACGGACATGTCCAGATGCGCAGTGGAGGAGTGGATCTAGGGTTTCATCCGTGAAATTTCAGAGGGAGACACATATTTATAGGTAGGAGTAGGTAGGAGTGTCCAAATGGAGTGTAGTTTTCGCCCACACGATCGTGATCCGACGACGGAGGACATGGAAGAGGTTTGGATGGGTTATTGGGCCGTTTTGGAGGGGTGTTGGGCTGCAACACACAGGAGGCCTTTGCGATTCCCCGGTTAACCGTTGGAGTATCAAACGGACTCCAAATGGCACGAAATTTGACAGGCGGTCTACCGGTGGTGTACCAAGGCCACTTGGCAAATCTCGGTCCATTCCGAGAACGTTTAACACCCGCTCACAAAAAGAGACAGGAGGGGTGCGCCGGTGCAAGTAGGAGTGTCGGATTGCGAAACGGACAACAGGGAAAATGCTCGGATGCATGAGACGAACACGTATGCAAATGAGATGCACATGATGACGTGATATAAAATGCATGACATGAACAAAATGCAAAACGAAAACAAAACCCAACCACGAAGGGAATCTCATATCGCATATCCGGAAAAGGCAAGAGTCGGAGTTACAAATATGGAAAATTGTATCCGGGGCGTTACAAAATGCTAGACAATGCATCAACTCTCCATGGACGCAAACTATATAACTTGTTTGTGGTAAAAAAAGAGAGGCTAATATATTGCCATTCCATTCCTTCTTATTTATCAGAATGTAGTAGGAGTTTTATGCTCTCAAATTGTTTGCCGGTTAAAATAAAAAGGATAAACAACATCATGTATTATATAACATATTGCTACTTAGATGTCTGCAAGTATGCATTATTTACCAAAACAAAAGTAATTTTATGCATATACTATTGAATCAATATCGACACGAGTTCATATTAGAAGTAAAGATGGGATGTTATCTCTGCATCCATACATGTGCCGCACCTTCTTAATATCCATGTCTAAAGGAGAAAATTTTGTAAGGTTCTTGAAAACAGAACCATCATTGGGTGGGTGTATAGGAATCGTCATGGAGAAAGAAACTGAGTATAGAAATAAAGAAAAAGAAATTTACTGATACAATAAAGATCATTAAGTAACCAAGGGATCACCTCCAAAGAATGAATGAAAACAAAAGTATACATTTGGGAAATCTCAAATTTAGGCCAGGTTCTAATTTAGAAGTTCAGTACCCTATAATCACACATTGAGTTCTCTCCTCCCCTCGGACAAATTGAAAGCACAAGTGCTCCCTCGGTGGTTTTGGTAATTAATGTGAACATATCTCTTAATTGGACTAATGTTTTCATCTAGTATATTTCAGACAAGTTCAACAGATGGAGTGGCGTGGACAAGAGAATGTGGAACCCCTTTCAAAATGCTAAGGCCAAAAGATTGGCTCAAGCTCTAAAGCTCAAGACTCTACATTTTACTTTTAGTGATCCAAGATCACATTGACTCCATAGGAAAAGCCAATACTATTAAAAGGGGATGAGGTGTTGCTTAATGGGTTGCTTGCTCAAAATGCTTAGTGATATGCTCCAAAAACCCTCAACCACTTTCCCATATCCACATATGTCCCAAACCACAAGTCAAACTCGGCCCCACCGAAACTTCTATCCGGCGCCACCGAGTTGTCTTGACATAGCCACTGCCACAAACCCTATCAATTCAGTCTCACCGATGGGATCTCGGTCCCACCGAGATGGGTTGCAAACTCTCTGTCGCCTATTGCAATAATTTCGGTCTCACCAAGATATGCAATTGGTCCCACCGAGTTTGCTTGACCAACCCTCTGTTTTGCTTATTACCAAAATAGGTCTCACCAAGTTTGCATAATCGGTCAAACCGAGATGAGGTTTTACCCTAACCCTAGCACATCGGTCCCACCGAGTTGATCATATCGGTCCCACTGAAATGTCTAACGGTCACATTATGAACTAAATCGGTCTGACCGAGTTATCTGATTCGGTCCCACCGAGTTTGGTGATTTGTGTGTAACAGTTAGATTTTGTGTGGAGGCTATAAATACCCCTCCACCCACTCTTCATTCGTGAGGAGAGCCATCAGAACATACCTACACTTCCAGCATACATTTTCTGAGAGAGAACCACCTACTCATGTGTTGAGGTCAAGATAATCCACTCCAACCACATAAATCTTGATCTCTAGCCTTCTCCAATTTGCTTTCCACTCAAAATCATCTTTCCACCAAATCCAAATCAGTGAGAGAGAGTTGAGTGTTGGGGAGACTATCATTTGAAGCACAAGAGCAAGGAGTTCATCATCAACACACCATCTATTACCTTTTGGAGAGTGGTGTCTCCTAGATTGGTTAGGTGTCACTTGTGAGCCTCCGTCAAGATTGTGGAGTTGAACCAAGAAGTTTGTACGGGCAAGGAGATCGCCTACTTCGTGAAGATCTACCCTAGTGAGGCAAGTCCTTCGTGGGCGATGGCCATGGTGGGATAGACAAGGTTGCTTCTTCGTGGACCCTTCATGGGTGGATCCCTCCGTGGACTCGCGTAACCGTTACCCTTCGTGGGTTGAAGTCTCCATCAACGTGGATGTACGATAGCACCACCTATCGGAACCACACGAAAAATCTCCGTGTCTCCAATTGCGTTTGCACACTCCAATCCCATCCCTTTACTTTCTTGCAAATTGCATGCTTTACTTTCCGCTGCTCATATACACTTGCCATGCTTGCTTTAATGTATTGGGGATGTTTAAACTTGTGCTAAAACTCTACCTTAACTTGAAGAAAAAAACTGCAACTTTTCTTTGTTAGGAGTCTATTCACCCTGATGTAGGGTAGAACCCTAATCGGCTGATCTTTCACGAAAGGAGCGGATCCCGCGAAGAACACAAAGAACACAAGGGGAAAATGAGGGGGAAACACGACAGGAAATCACTCAAACCAACAAGATACGATCACACATATGCTAGATCCCCGAAACACGAGAGGAGATACAAGATCCACGATCAAGAAAGGACGATACAAAGGGTAACCGGTTCTTCTCCGTGAGTAGGTCTTGATAGGGGCCACCCAAGAGGGGGTCTTGAATCCAAGGGATCTTCTCCGTAGACAGGCCACGGTCTCTCTCATGGAGTAGATCAATAATGGATGAGCAAAGCTCTATCTCAAGTATGAGCTAAACCAATGCTAACCCTAAAACGTAGGTAGGAGAAGAGTATATATAATCTAGGTGGGCGAAGGGGTACACGGGTCTTGGGCCCATACACTGTGCGCAGACAGGGGAGGCCGGATGTCTGAGCGTCGGGCCGGATGTCCGGGCATCGGGTTGGATGCCCAGGCTTTCACGAGGGGCTGGGGTGGCCGGATGTCCGGGCTGGAGGCGCTGGCCTTGCTGCTCTCTGGATAGGTGGTGTCCGGATATCCGGGCTCGAGGCCGGATTTCCGGGCCGTGCCGGATGTCCGAGCTGAGGCCGGATGTCCAGGGCCTGTAGATGTCTAGCGGCTGGGAGGTTGCTGTAGCGGATGCCTCCAGTGGCCGGATGTCCGGGCTCAGGGCCGAATGTCCGGGCCTTGGAGATGCCTTCTTCTCCTTTCGGCGTTCCTCTTCATCAGTGGACTTGGTGGCTTGTCCGTCTTCACGTGCATCTTCGGGAGGGTCCTCTTGGTACCTAATCATGCACAACATTTCGGACTTAGGTAGTAACCATGTCTTGAGAGGATCATGTGTAATGTCACTAAGGAGAGAAGTCACCTCGGTCTCGAGAGCTCTAGCTCGTGCTCGTCTCATGGGTCCTCTTGGCACTTCATGAGGTGAAGGTAGGTCCATGGGGATGACAGTAGGATGCTCCGCGTCATCTCCCCTCCCTTGGGGAAGGTCCAACCTCGGATCGAAATCCTCATCACCATGGTAGGACGAGAGATCTTTGACGTTGAAGATGTCGCTCACGGAGTACTTGTCGCGTGGAATGTCGGTCTTGTATGCGTTGTTGTTGTAGCGTGCAAGCACCTTAAAGGGTCCATCTGCTTGGGGTTGAAGTTTGGACTTGCGTTCGTGGGGGAGCGGTCCTTGCGAAGGTGTAGCCACACAAGATCTCCAATGTTGAATACCATAGGGTGCTTGTTGATGTTGAGCTTGGTCGCAAGTCGTTGTACTTGGCGCTCGATTGTGTGCCCTGTATCTTCATGCACCTTCTTGAGATGGTTCACACGTGCATTTGCGTCCATATTGATGCGCTCTTGGAGTGGTAGAGGAAGAATGTCCAATGGTGACAATGGGTTGAAACTGTAGACGACCTCAAAGGGGGCTTGCCGGTAGTTGAGTGTCTTGCGAGGTTGTAGGTGAACTCGGCGATAGGTACGTACTCCTCCCACTCCTTGATGTTCTTCTTGATTATCACTCGAAGTAGAGCGGAGAGTGTGCGGTTGGTCACCTCCGTTTTGCCATCGGTTTGAGGATGGTAAGCCGTGGAGAAGAGTAGCTTGATTCCGAGCTTGGCGCATAGGGTCTTCCAAAAGTAGCTTAGGAACTTGACGTCGCGGTCCGAGACAATCGTCTTTGGCACTCCATGTTGATGAGAAGCATCCCACGATCATCCCCATGGACGCACCTACACCTCCAATGACACCACTTGGACCAATGACAAGAGCCCGAGCCAAGGATATCGAAGATAAGGTGAACTCACTCCTCTCCGAACTTCCACTTTCTATGCATGAGACATGGTTACTACCTAAGTCCGAGTTGTTGTGCATGATCAGGTACCAAGAGGACCCTCCCGAAGATGCACATGAAGATGTACAAGTCCCCAAGTTCACGGATGAAGAGAACCAACGGAAGGAGTCAAGTACACCTCCCAGGCCCCGGACATCCGGCCACGACCCCGGACGTCCGGCCCCTGGAGCTTCACCCACCACAGCCGCTAGGACACTACAGGCCCCGGACATTCGGCCTCGCCAACCCGGACATCCGGCCCTTCCCGAGCCCCTGGATATCCGGCCTCCATCCCAGAAATGCAGACCCCTCCGAACCCGAGAGTAACAAACCAACCGCTCCAGCCCGGACATCCGGCCTCCTCAGCCCGGACATCCGTCCTCGTGTGAAAGCCCGAACATCCGGCCTCCCCTGTCTGCGCACAGTGAAAGGACGAGGCCCGTGTACCCCTTCTCCCCTCTAGACTATATATACTCCTCCTCGTCCTACTTTCTAGGGTTAGCAAAGGATTAGCTCATATTTCGTGTGAGAGCTTTGCTCATCCACTTGGTTACCTTCTCCTCGGAGATTTGAGCCTCCACCGGAGAAGATCCCCCAAGCGGATTCAAGACCCCTTTTAGGGAAGAACTCAAGACCTCCACACGGAGAAGACCGACTACCCTTGTATCGTCCTTAGTTGTCTGTGGATCGTGTATCTTTGCTTACGTATTCGAGGATCTAGCACATGTGTAACTTATTCGTGTTGGTTTAGTGTTTCCTCTTGTGTTTCTCCTTGTGTTTTCCCTCTTTTCCCTCTCGTGTTCCTCGTGTTCTTCGCGGGATCCGCTCCTTTCGTGAAAGATCGGCCGATTAGGGTTCCACCCTGCATCATCTTGGTATCAAGAGCCACACTGATCACGATTTCGGAGCCTCCCCGTTGTGTTTTATAGCCTAATTTTGTTGGTTTCGTCCTAAATTCGAAAATTTCCCACAAAAATAGCCCCAATTTTTTTTTGTGATTTGTTGGTGTGATGATGTTTTGGTGGATTTGATCTGCGGATTTCGTGTGTTGCATGTAGATCTAGCTTTCCATCCACTTTTCCCCAATTTCCATCCACAAATTTCTCCAAATTTTGCCCGGATTTGACCTCTCCTCTCAAATATCTTCGAATCCATCCACGGATCCAGAGCCCGGACATCCGGCCATCAAGCCCGGACATCCGGCCCCTGGCAGCACCACTTCCTCTCCACCGCCCGTTTTCCATCCATTTTCACCAAATTTTGTTCCGGTGCCCACATATACTTCCGCATACCTCCACCACTTCCGCATAGCAGCACCATATACCACATACACAACCACCGCTTACCAACTCCAACTCCAACAATTTTGGTCCAATTTTGCTTTGAGAATTTGAGTTGCGGTACCGTGTCCTACTTGTGTTTTGGCTATTTAGGTACGGTTCGACATCAACATCACCGCCGCTCATCTTCGCCACAGACACGTCATCAACAACGACAACCTCGACCACACCTTGGTATTCGTGCCACCATTTTGACACATTACCACAAGCAAGACCGTTAACCTCATCTTGGTATTGGACATATCACTCTTGCCATTACTTTGATATGCCATCATAGCCTTACTCCTTTGCGTTGCTTACCCATCGAGACTAGCCATTGAGTATTGCCGGCAACGAGACTTGTGCACATTAGTGATCATACTTCCCATAGCATACATACATCATTGTTACATATCTTGGTATCATCTCTTGTGTCACAAAGTTGTCATTGCATACACAATTGCTATCTTCGTTCGTCAAGCATTGCATGAGAAAAGAGCTCAAACAACAAAGAGCCAAACAAGCTTTTAAGCAAAAGGGAAAGATAAGCAAAGAGCTTTTAAGCAAGAACCATAGCATCATACAACATTAAGATTGTCATACTCGATCATCTTGGATCATCGCATAGAAACACCTTGCATAGAGCATACTTGGGATAGAAGTCGTTGCAGTTTTGCTAAGTAGGTTGTGCACAAGTTCTTTGTATCCGCCTATTACGCAATCGTGCTAGCGTCGCTCTAGTGTTGTGCAACAAGAGCTTTTTTATGGAATCCACATTTTGGCTCATCCTTGGTTGCCCAACCCCACTTATCTTTTTGCGTGTGTGTTTCCGTGGACATTGTATTGCTTGGTCTACTTGTTACATTGCAATCTTGCGAATCTTTTCCAACATTATTGAAGCTCACTTACAATTGCAGAAAATTTTGTGCCACCATCCTAACCAAGCTCCACCATAAGATTTTACTTGTGTAGGTGTGAGAAACCGACAAGAACCAATACCAATTGTGCTATTTCCTTGTCCTACATTGGAGTGATCATCGATCCACTTTCAACTTCGGCCAAGGTACATTTGGTATTCGTTCTTCTCTTTCTACCACTCACATTTTTCTTGGAATGATGGATAGGCCAAGTACTTCTACCAACCCACTCTTCATTGAGCACGACGACGACATGAACTCCTACGTCACTAAGAGCCACCTCTTTGGTGCACAACATGCTTTGCATCAAGAGCAACAAGCAATGAGTGAACGCATCAACAACCTCGCCGCCGACTTGCGACTCTCCAAGCAACATACAAGGGACTACTTCGACCACAAGTCGACGATCACAAGCAAGAGAATGGCGCAAGGATGGACGGGATTCACGCTTTGTTGCTCAATCACTCTTCTTCCACTTCAGCCTCTTTGGCTCAAGTACACCGACATCAAACACTCTTCACCATGCCGCGCGCAATGATCGTCAAGCAAGCCTCAATCCTCTACGTGACACCATCTCTTAAGAGACCCGACAACGTCAAACCCAAGAGGCTTTTGCACTAGCATGAGAACAACAACAACAACGCCAACATGAAGAGGAAAAGCGAGTGCGTTTACACCAAGATGCACAAGATGCCGAGGCACAACGCCAAGAACAACAACTCCGTGGAGCTCAAGCACTTGCGGCGCAACAAGCCCTCTGAGATTCAAGTCGAGCCGTAGCCAACCGAGGCCGACAAGCTCGTGAACAAGAAGAAGCACTTCATGAAGAAGTTGAAGAACGAAGATTTCAAGCTCGCGTGCATCGTCAAGTTCCTCAAGTTCCTCCTCGAGCTCGACAAGCTCCTCCACAAGCTCGCCAAGAACATCAAGTTCATCAAGAGCATGAAGACAATGGAATTCATCCACGACAAGAGCAACATGAGGTTCACAACCCTCCTCACCAAGAACAACACGAGCTTGACAATCATCAACAACATGGGCGTCATCATCTCCGACCCCAACACAATGAAGAGCAACGCTTCGGCAAGCTCAAGGTCACCATGCCCAAGTTCAATGGAAGCAACGATCCCGAAGAGTATCTTTCATGGGCATTGAAGGTCGAAAAAAATCTTCCGTTTGCACAACTATGAAGAAGAGAAGAAGATCACAATGGCATCCCTTGAGTTCCAAGACTATGTCCTCATTTGGTGGGAACAAGTTATCGAGCGCTAAGAGGCAAGAGGTGAACCACCCATCACTACTTGGACACAATTGAAGGATGTCATGAGAGCACGCTTCGTGCCTACCTACAACAACCGCGACCTCTTCAAGAAACTTCAACTACTCAAGCAAGGAACCAAGAGCGTTGAAGAGTACTACAAGGAGATGGAGATTGCCATGATATGAGCCAATGTCATGGAAGACGATGAGAAAACTATGGCACATTTCTTGAATGGACTCAACCATCCTATCAAGAAGATCGCCGACTTCCAACCATACTCGACCCTCATCGAGCTAGTGCATCGAGCTACCAAAGCGGAACGCCAAGTGCAAGATGATTTCAAGTATGCCAAGTTCTCATCCAAGTCCTACGGCTTCTCCAACAACCAAACTTCAACGACTCCAACACCGTCTACCAAGCCTTCTACAAGCAATGTCGACAAGTCGAGTTCCAAGAAAGCTTCGTCAACTCCAAGTCATCCTCCTACTACAAGCAACTTCAAGCCGAAAGCTTCATCATCATCTACCCCAATCGATGAAACCGTCAAGACAAGTTCCTTCAAATGCTTCACATGCGGAGGCCGAGGCCACAAGTCCTACGAGTACACCAACAAGCGGATCATGATCCTCAACGACGGTGGCACTTACGACTCAATGAGTGAAGGAGAAATGGACGCCATCGAGCAAGTCGCCATGCACCGGCAAGTGAACGATGAAGAGGAACAAGTCTTTTGCGATGAAGATTCAAGTCCCGCTCTTTTTGTCTCCAAGGTCTTGACTCTCCAACATCACCAAGAAGAGGACCAAAGATGCCACATATTCCACACCAAGGCCGGCATCAATGGATGCTCCGTCAAGGTCATCATCGATGGAGGGAGTTGTCATAATCCCGCAAGTTGTAAGTGCATCTAGTGCCACCCCTAGTTGGTTTTGGAGTATTGACGACAAACCTGGTTGAGGGACTAATGTGTTTGTGAGAATTGCAGGACGACACAGGTAGTAGTCCCTCATTGATTTGGTTTACCTACCGGAGATGACCCCTAAAAATGTATGAAGACATCGAAGACAAAGTTGGTATGTGAAGACATTCACATTGAAGACTATGACAAGAGAAGACATTGCGTGAAGACTATGGAGCGCGAAGACTTAGTTGTTTCGTTGTTTCTTTTTCTTCTTTGTTGAGTCATAAGAACCACCGTACTGTTAAGTGGGGTCCCAGTGAACAAAGTCAGAGTGACTGAAGTGATGCTTAACCAGAATCCTATGTCTTCGAGTGAAGACAATGAGAGCAAAACTTATACAGAGCTGGATAAGTCAGCTTTACTTGTAGCCCAAGTAAAGTTGCCGCGTGTGTTTGAAATCTGACCGTTGGAACACGTGTCAATTCCTTAGTGACCCAGGGTCATTTCGGACAAATCAGGTCGGGTTGCCTAGTGGCTATAAATAGCCCACCCCCCACACCATAAATGGGTGGCTGCTTAGAGTTAGTGCACGGCTTTTGTCGTTTGAGAGCAACCCACCTCGAAGCCTTTGAGAGAGAAATCCTTGCGAGGACAAATCCCTAAACACCCAGAGCCAAAGAGTGTTAGGCATCACTGAAGTCTTCCTGTCTGTGTGATCTGAAGACTTGTTACACTTGAGGACTGTGAATCCTCCAGCCGGTTAGGCGTCGCGTTCTGAGCATCCAAGAGTCATTGTGGATCGCCGATGAACGAAGTCTGTGAAGGTTTGGAAGTCTACCTTGAAGACTTACCAGAGTGATTGAGCGAGGACTGGGTGTCCTTAGCTCAAGAGGAATAAGGTGAAGACACTGTCTTCTGAGTTAAATCTCAGCCTCCCTAACCAGACGCACAGTTGTCACAACAACTGGAACTGGTCCAACAAATCATTGTCTTCAACAAGCAACTGGTTCTATCCTTCCCATCTCTTTATTTACAGTTGGTCCTTGTGAAGTCATTGCCTGTTTGCATTGTCCATTTGTCTTCACTGTGTGACTATTTGTTCAGATTGGTTTCATACTATCTTCCATCCTGATCCGTACTGCCTAGCTGCTATTAGTCTTCATGCTCTCACTTCATTGAATACTTGACTATGGCTTGTCTAGTGTAGTCTACCTTCCGCTGCATGGTTATAGGTTCATTTCTATCGTTTGTCTTCGAAACTCCCATGTTTTGAAGACTTTCATAAAAATCGACTATTCAACGCCCTCTAGTCGATAACTAGCACTTTCACAAGTGAAGAACTTTGCTCCAAGCTCCAATTGCCGAAGACGAAGCACCCACATCCATACAAAGTGCAATGGCTTAGCGACTCCGGCACTATCCAAGTCGAGCATCGAGTACAAGTCTCCTTCAAAATTGGCGCCTACGAAGACACCTTAGAGTGCGACATCGTTCCAATGTCCATTTACCACCTTCTCCTTGGACGCCCATGGCAATTTGATAGAGGAGTCATCCACAATGGTCGAACGAACAACTACATCTTCAAGATGAAGGGCAAGGCCTATGTACTTCGCCCCATGTCCCCAAGCCAAGTTGTCACCGACAAGCAAGCCACTCATCGTGGAGATAATAGCAAGAGAGCGAGCCATCAAAAAGAGAGTGTGTGCCACAAGCCCAAATCGAGCGCCTCCACGATGAGCTAAACGAAGAACTTAGTCCTAGTTGCCACAAAAAGTGAGATAAGAGGAGTGTGTGAGAACCCATCTAGTGTCCTACACTACATCCTTTTGTGCAAGGACAATGAACCACAAGCTAACACTTCTCACACTCTTCCTTTAGTGTTGTCTTCTCTTTTGCAGGAATTTCACGATGTTTTCCCCGACAAGCTACCTCCGGGACTACCTCCACTACGAGGCATCAAGCACCGCATCGACCTCATCCCTGGAGCACCGCTTCCGAACAAAGCTCCCTACCGCGTCAACCCCGAAGAAACCAAATAAATACAAAGGCAAGTAAAGCATCTCATAGACCATGGACATGTACGTGAAAGTTTGAGCCCTTCTGCTGTCCCGGTCATTCTTGTGCCAAAACGAGACGGTAGCTTTCGCATGTGCTCCAATTGTAGACCTATCAATGCTATCACCGTTCGCTATAGGTATCCAATTCCACGCCTTGATGATATGCTTGATGAACTTAGTGGTGCCACTATATTTTCCAAACTTGATCTTAAGAGTGGTTACTATCAAATCCACATCCAAGAGGGTGATGAATGGAAAACCACTTTCAAAACCAAGTTTGGGTTGTATGAGTGGTTAGTCATGCCTATGGGTCTATCGGAAGCAACGTGTACTTTTATGCGTCTTATGAATCATGTCTTTCACCCTTACATTGGTGTGTTTGTTGTGGTCTACTTCGATGATATTCTTGTTTATAGCAAATCTCTTAAAGATCATGTCACCCATGTTAGAACCGTTTTGCAAACTCTTCGAAACGAGCACCTCTTTGCTAACATGGAAAAGTGCCTTTTCGGCGTGGATACGCTCGTTTTCTTGGGTTTTGTTGTCTCTTCCAAGGGTGTTCATGTTGATGAGTCCAAGATCAATGCTATTAAGACTTGGCCACAACCAACCAATCTGCAACAAGTGCGTAGCTTTCTTGGCCTTGCGGGTTTCTATCGTCGCTTTGTGAAAGATTTTAGCACCATCGCTTCTCCTTTGCATGCTTTGAGCAAGAAGAATGCGCCTTTTGTTTGGGGACCATCCCAAGATACCGCTTTCAATGAGCTTAAGAGTTTGCTTACTCATGCTCCCGTGCTTGCATTACCCAACTTTGACAAACCCTTTGAGATTCATCGCGATGCTAGTGGTAATGGCATAGGAGGTGTGCTAACGCAAGAAAAGCGCCCCATAGCTTACTTTAGTGAGAAACTCTCTGGCGCGCAACTCAATTACCCCATATATGACAAAGAGCTATATGCTTTAGTCCGTGTTTTGCATGAATGGGAACACTATCTTCGCCCTCATGAGTTTATCATTCATACCGATCATGAAACGCTCAAGTATCTTAAGGGCCAAACCAAGTTGAACAAGCGTCATGCTAAATTGAGTGAATTTATTGAGTCTTTTCCTTATGTCATCAAGTACATTAAAGGTATGGAAAACATTGTGGCGGATGCCCATGCTTGTTACTCAACTTGAGTTGAATGTCATTGGCTTTGAGCACATAAAAGACTTGTATGAGCATGATCCTACCTTTGCTATTCCTTATGCCAAGTGTTTGACGCACACATCTTGGGAACGCTATTACATCAAAGATGGATATCTTATGAGAGCTAACAAGCTTTGCATCCCCGAGTCCTCTCTTCGTTTGTTGCTTTTGCAGGAATCTCATGGAGGAGGCTTAATGGGACATTTTGGACGAGACAAGATGTTCGTGACGCTCTCAAAGAACTACTATTGGTCCAAGATGTTTCGTGACGCCAACCGCTTCACCAACCGATGCTCTACATGTCGCAAAGCTAAGTCCAAAGCTCAATCCCATGGTATTTACATGCCTCTCCCAATTCCATATCAACCATGGGAATACATTAGCATGGATTTCGTACTTGGATTGCCTAGGACTAGAAATGGAAAGGATTCGGTATTTGTCGTTGTGGACCGTTTCTCTAAGATGGCACATTTTATTCCTCGCAACAAGATAGACGATGCTTCACATGTTGCTAATCTCTTTTGTAGGGAAATATTGCGTCTACATATAGTGCCAAAGACTATTGTCTCGGACCGCGACGTCAAGTTCCTTAGCTATTTTTGGAAGACCCTATGTGCCAAGCTCAGAATCAAGCTACTCTTCTCCACGACGTATCATCCACAAACCGACGGCCAAACAGAAGTTACCAACCGCACACTCTCCGCTCTACTTCGAGTACTCATCAAGAAGAACATCAAGGAGTGGTAGGAGTGTCTACCTATCCCCGAGTTCGCCTACGACCGTGCAAGACACTCAACAACCGGCAAGTCCCCCTTCGAGGTCGTCTACGGATTCAACCCTTTGTCCCCATTGGACATTCTCCCTCTACCACTCCAAGAGCGCATGAATTTGAACGCAAGTGCCTATGTGACTCATCTCAAGAAGGTGCATGAAGATACAAGGCAAACCATCGAGCGCCAAATACAATGACTTGCGACCAAGAGCAACATCCACAAGCACCCCATGGTATTCAACATTGGAGATCTTGTGTGGCTACACCTTCGCAAGGACCGTTTCCCCAACGAACGCAAGTCCAAACTTCGACCACGCGCGGATGGACCCTTCAAGGTGCTCGAACGCTACAACAACAACGCCTACAAGATCGACATCCCACGCGACAAGTACTCCGTGAGCGACATCTTCAACATCAAAGATCTCTCGCCCTACCATGGTGATGAGGATTTCGATCCGAGGACGGATCTTCCCCAAGGGAGGGGAGATGATGCGAAGCATCCCACGATCATCCCCATGGACGCACCTACACCTCCAACGACACTAGTTGGACCAATGACAAGAGCCCGAGCCAAGGCTATCGAAGATAAGGTGAACTCACTCCTCTCCGAACTTCCACTTTCTATGCATGAGACATGGTTACTACCTAAGTCCGAGTTGTTGTGCATGATCAGGTACCAAGAGGACCGTCCCGAAGATGCACATGAAGATGTACAAGTCCCCAAGTTCACGGATGAAGAGAACCAACGGAAGGAGTCAAGTACACCTCCCAGGCCTCGGACATCCGGCCACGACCCCGGACGTCCGGCCCCTGGAGCTTCACCCACCACAGCCGCTTAGCTGCCAGGACACTACAGGCCCCGGACATCCGGCCTCGCCAGCCCGAACATGCATCCCTTCCCGAGCCCCCGTATATCTGGCCTCCAGCCCGGAAACCCGGACCCCTCCGAACCCGAGAGCAACAAACCAACCGCTCCAGCCCGGACATCCGGCCTCCTCAGCCCGGACATCCGGCCTCGCGTGAAAGCCTGGACATCCGGCCCGACTCCCGGACGTCCAGCCTCCCCTGTCTGCGCACAGTGAAGGGCCGAGGCCCGTGTACCCCTTCTCCCCCTAGACTATATATACTCCTCCTCGTCCTCCTTTCTAGGTTTAGCAAAGGATTAGCTCATATTTCGTGTGAGAGCTTTGCTCATCCACTTGGCTACCTTCTCCTTGGAGATTCGAGCCTCCACCGGAGAAGATAGCCCAAGCGGATTCAAAACCCCTTTTAGGGAAGAACTCAAGACCTCCTCACGGAGAAGGCTGGCTACCCTTGTATCGTCCTTAGTTGTCCGTGGATCGTGTATCTTTCCATATGTACTCGAGGATCTAGCACATGTGTAACTTATTCATGTTGGTTTAGTGTTTCCTATTGTGTTTCCCCTTGTGCTTTCCCTCTTTTCCCTCTCGTGTTCCTCGTGTTCTTCACGGGATCCGCTCCTTTTGTGAAAGATCAGCCAATTACGGTTCCACCCTGCATCACATGTAGACGCAATATTTCCCTACAAAAGTGGTTGGCAACATGTGAAGCATCGTCTATCTTGTTGCAAGGGATGAAATCTGCCATCTTAGAAAATGGTCCACAACGACAAATACCGAATCCTTTCCATTTCTAGTTCTAGGCAATCCAAGTACGAAATCCATGCTAATGTCTTCCCATGGTTGATATGGAATTGGGAGAGGCATGTAAAGGCCATGGGATTGAGCTTTAGACTTAGCTTTGCGACATGTAGAGCATCAGTTGGTGAAGCGGTTGACGTTACGAAACATCTTAGGCCAATAATAGTTCTTGGAGAGCGTAGCAAAAGTCTTGTCACGTCCAAAATGTCCCATTAGGCCTCCTCCATGAGATTCCTGCAAAAGCAACAAACGAAGAGAAGACTCGGGGATGCAAAGCTTGTTAGCTCTCATAAGATATCCATTCTTGAGGTAATATCGTTCCCAAGATGTATGCATCAAACACTTGGCATAAGGAGTAGCAAAAGTTGAATCATGCTCATACAAATCTTTTATGTGCTCAAAGCCAATGACATCCAATTCAAATTGAGTAACAAGCATGCATATGCGGGAAAGAGCGTCCGCCACAACATTTTCCTTACCTTTGATGTACTTGATGACATAAGGAAAAGACTCAATGAATTCACTCCACTTAGCATGACGCTTGTTCAACTTGGTTTGACCCTGAAGGTATTTAAGCGTTTCATGATCGGTATGAATGATAAATTCATGAGGGCGAAGATAGTGTTCCCATTCATGCAAAACTCGCACTAAAGCATATAACTCTTTATCATATATGGGGTAATTGAGTTCCGCTCTGGAAAGTTTCTCACGAAAGTAAGCTATGGGGCGCTTCTCTTGCGTTAACACACCTCCTATGCCATTACCACTAGCATCACAATGAATCTCAAAGGGTTTGTCAAAGTTGGGTAATGCAAGCACGGGAGCATGGGTAAGCAAATTCTTAAGCTCATTGAAAGAGGTATCTTGGGATGGTCCCCAAACAAAAGGCGCATTTTTCTTGCTCAAAGCGTGCAAAGGTGAAGCAATGGTGCTAAAGTCCTTCACAAATCTATGGTAGAAACCGGCTAGACCAAGGAAGCTACGCACTTGTTGCAAATTGGTTGGTTGGGGACAAGTTTTTATGGCATTGATCTTTGAGTCATTAACATGAACACCCTTAGAGGAAACAACAAAACCCAAGAAAACAAGCTTATCAACGCCGAAAAGGCACTTTTGCATGTTAGCAAAGAGATGCTTGTTTCGAAGAGTTTGCAAAACGGTTTGAACATGGGTGACATGGTCTTGAAGAGATTTTCTATAAACTAGGATATCATCGAAGTAGACCACAACAAACACACCAATGTAAGGGTGAAATACATGATTCATAAGACGCATAAAAGTACCCGGTGCTTCCGATAGGCCCATAGGCATGACTAACCACTCATACAACCCAAACTTGGTTTTGAAAGTGGGTTTCCATTCATCACCCTCTTGTATGCGGATTTTATAGTAACCACTTTTAAGATCAATCTTGGAGAATATAGTGGCACCACTAAGTTCATCAAGCATATCATCAAGGCATGGAATGGGATACCTATAGAGAACGGTGATAGCATTGATAGGTCTACAACCAGAGCACATGCGAAAGCTACCGTCTCTTTTTGGCACAAGAATGACTGGGACGGCACAAGGGCTCAAACTTTCACGCACATGTCCATGGTCTATGAGATGCTTTACTTGCCTTTGTATTTCTTTGGTTTCTTTGGGGTTGACGCGGTAGGGGGCTTTGTTCAGAAGAGGTGCTCCGAGGATGAGGTCGATGCGGTGCTCGATGCCTCATAGTGAGGTTGTCCCAGAGGTAGCTCGTCGGGGATGAATTCCTGCAAAAGAGAAGACAACACTAAAGGTAGAGCGTGAGAGGTGTTAGCTTGTGTTGCGTTGTCCTTGCACAAAAGGACATAGTTTAGGACACTAGATGGGTTCTCACACACTCCTCGTATCTCACTTTTGGTGGCAAATAGAACTAAGTTCTTCTTGTCGTTCATCATGGAGGTACTCGATTTGGGCTTGTGGCGCTCACCCTCTTTTTGGTGGTTCGCTCTCTTACTATTCTCTCCACGATGGGTGGCTTGCTTGTCGGCGATCACTTGGCTTGGAGACATAGGTAGAAGTACATACTCCTTTCCTTTCATCTTGAAGATGTAGTGGTTCGTTCCGCCGTTGTAGATGACACCTCTAGCAAGTTGCCATGGGCGTCCAAGAAGAAGGTGGCAAACGGTCATTGGAACGACGTCGCACTCCAAAGTGTCTTTGTAGGCACCAATTTTGAAGGAGACTTGTACTCGATGTTCGACTTGGATAGTGTCGGTGTCTCTAAGCCATTGAACTTTGTAGGGATGTGGGTGCTTCGTCTTGGGTAATTGGAGCTTGGAGCAAAGGTCTTCACTTGCGAGGTTATGACAACTCCCTCCATCGATGATGACCTTGACGGACCTTCCATTGATGCCGGCCTTGGTATGAAAGATATGGCATCTTTAGTCTTCTTCTTGGTGATGTTGAAGAGTCAAGACCTTGGAGACAATGAGAGCGGGACTTGAATCTTCGTCACAAAAAACTTGTTCTTCTTCATCGTCCACTTGCAGGTGCATGGCGACTTACTCAAGGGCGTCCACTTCTCCTTCACTCATTGAGTCATAAGTGCCATCGTCGTTGAGGATCATGGTCTGCTTGTTGGTGCACTCATAGGACTTGTGGCCTCGGCCTCCGCATGTGAAGCATTTGAAGGAACTTGTCTTGACGGTCTCATCAGTTGGGGTGGATGATGATGAAGCTCTCGGCTTGAAGTTGCTCGTAGTAGGAGGATGACTTGGGGTTGATGAAGCTTTCTTGGAACTCGACTTGTCGACGTTGCTTGTAGAAGGCTTTGTTGATGTAGAAGGTGTTGGAGTCGTTGAAGCTTGGTTGTTAGAGAAGCCGTATGACTTTGATGAGAACTTGGCATATTTGAAGTCATCTTGCACTTGGCGTTCCGCTTTGGTAGCTCGATGCACTAGCTCGATGAGGGTCGAGTATGGTTGGAAGTCGGCGATCTTCTTGATAGGATGGTTGAGTTCATTCAAGAAACATGCCATAGTTTGCTCATCGTCTTCCGTGACATTGGCTCTTATCATGGCAACCTCCATCCCCTTGTAGTACTTTTCAACTCTCTTGGTTCCTTGCTTGAGTAGTTGGAGTTTCTTGAAGAGGTCACGGTTGTAGTAGGTAGGCACAAAGCCTGCTCTCATGACATCCTTCATTTGTGTCCAAGTGGTGATGGGTGGTTCACCTCTTGCCTCTCGGCGCTCGATGACTTGTTCCCACCAAATGAGGACATAGTCTTGGAACTCAAGGGATGCCATCGCGATCTTCTTCTCTTCATCATAGTTGTGCAAGCGGAAGATTTTGTCGACCTTCAATGCCCATGAAAGGTACTCTTCAGGATCATTTTTCCCGAAAAACTTGGGCATGGTGAACTTTAACTCGCCATAGAGTTGCTCTTCATTGTGTTGGGGTCGTGGATGATGACGCCCATGTTGTTGAGGATTGGCAAGCTCGTGTTGCTCTTGGCGAGGAGGGTTGTCGACCTCGTGTTGCTCTTGTCGTGGAGGATTCCCATTGTCTTCATGCTCTTGGTGAACTTGATGTCCTTGGCGAGCTTGTGGAGGAACTTGTCGAGCTTGACGTTGCATGCGAGCTTGAAATCTTCGTTCGTGAGCTTCTTCGCGAAGTTCCACCCAAGTATGCTCTATGTATGGTGTTTCCATGATATGATCCAAAATGATCTAGTATGACAATCTTAATGGTGAATGATGCTATGGTTCTTGCTTAAAGCTCTTTGCTTATCTTTCCCTTTTTCTTAAAAGCTTGTTTGGCTCCTTGTTGTTTGAGCTTTTTTTCTCATGCAATGCTTCACAAACCAAGATAGCAATTGTGTATGCGATGACAACCTTGTGACACAAGAGATGATACCAAGATATGCACCAATGATGTATGTATGCTATGGGAAGTATGATCACTAATGTGCACAAGTCACGTTGCCGGCAATAATCAAAGGCTAGTCTCGATGGGTAAGCGATGCAAAGGAGTAAGGCTATGATGGCTATCAGTGTAATGGCAGGATTGAAGTATCACTATACCAAGATGAGGTTACCGCTTGATGTTCGTTGTTTGTAAGCAAGAAACGGTTGACGGTGTCAAAATTGGGGAAGTGGCCGTTGTCGATGACGCGTCCGTGGCGAAGATGAGTGGCGGTGATGTTGATGTCGAACTGTACCTAAATAGCCGAAACACAATAGGACACGGAACCGCAACTCAAATTCTCAAAGAAAAACGGGACAAAATTATCGGAGTTGGATGTGGTAAGCGATGGTGGTGTATTCGGTTAATGGTGGTGCTATGCGGAAGTGGTGGTGGTATGCAGAAGTGTATGTGGGCACCGAGACAAATTGGACGTAATATGGGCAGAAAACGGGCGGTGGAGAGGAAGTGATGCTGCCAGGGGCCAGATGTCCGGGCTGTCGGGCCGGATGTCCGGGCTCTGGATCCGGACGAACTCCGCGTGGAAGGTGGCAAATCCGGGCATAATTCGGAGAAATTTGTGGATGAAAATTGGGGAAAAGTGGATGGAAAGCTAGATCTACCTGCAACACACGAAATCCGCGGATCAAATCCAACAAAACTTCATCACACCAACAAGTCACAAAAAAATTGGGGCTATTTTTGTGGGGAAATTTCTGAATTAGGGACAAAATCAACAAAAACAAGACTAGAAACACAACGGCGAGGCTCCAAAATCGTGATCAATGTGGCTCTAGATACCAAGATGATGTAGGGTAGAACCCTAATCGTCTGATCTTTCATGAAAGGAGCGGATCTCGCGAAGAACACAAAGAACACGAGGGGAAAACGATGGGGAAACATGAGAGGAAATCACTCAAACCAATAAGATACGGTCACACATATGCTAGATCCTAGAAACACGAGAGGAGATACAAGATCCACGATCAACAAAGGACGATACAAAGGGTAACCGGTTCTTCTCCATGAGGAGGTCTTGATGGGGGCCACCCAAGAGGGGGTCTTGAATCCAAGGGGATCTTCTCCGTAGAGGGGCCGCGGTCTCTCTCGTGGAGTAGATCCATAATGGATGAGCAAAGCTCTATCTCAAGTATGAGCTAAACCAATGCTAACCGTAAAACGTACGTAGGAGAAGAGTATAGTCTAGGTGGGCGAAGGGGTACACGGGCCTTGGGCCCTTACACTTTGTGCAGACAGGGGAGGCCGGACGTCCGGGCGTCGGGCCGGATGTCTGGGCTTTCATGAGGGTTCGGATGTCCGAGATAGGGTGGCCGTATGTTCGGGCTGGTGGCGCTGGCCTTGCTGCTCTATGGATAGGTGGTGTTTGGATATCCAGGCTCGAGGCCGGATTTCCGGGCCGAGCCGGATGTCCGGGGCATGTAGATGTCTAGTGGCTGGGAGGTTGCTGTAGCGGATGCCTCCAACGGCCGGATGTCCGGGCTCAGGGCCAGTTGTCCGAGCCCTGGAGATGCCTTCTTCTCCTTTCGGCGTTCCTCTTCATCCGTGAACTTGGCGGCTTGTCCGTCTTCACGTGCATCTTTGGGAGGGTCCTCTTGGTACCTGATCATGCACAACATTTCGGACTTAGGTAGTAACCATGTCTCGAGAGGATCATGTGTAATGTCACCAAGGGGAAAAGTCACCTCGGTCTCGAGATCTCTAGCTCGTGCTCGTGTCATGGGTCCTCTTGGCACTTTGTGAGGCGATGGTAGGTCCATGGGGATGACCGTAGGATGCTCCGCATCACACCCTCCCTCTAGACACCTCTTCTCGACCCTTTTAATTGGTATCAGAACAATGGTCTCCATTGCTTTGGTTTAAACACCTTTGGAGGAAGATGGATGAGTCTAGGTTGGGGAGTCTTAGACGTAGAGTGCCTATTCTTGATGAAGAGTATCTTCATGAGTGAAAAAATGAGATGCTTGAGATTTTCAACGAATATAATTTGAACAAGTACATTACTAGCCCTTGTGCACCTCATGTTGATCCTTTGCACCCTACCCTTGATGACTCTATTGACATGATCCGTAATCTTAGAACTGTCAATTTAATCACTAGAGGTTTGCCTAGAAACTTGCTTGCTAGCTTGCCTGCTCTTGATTGTGCCTACACCATATGGAGATTTCTTGAGGAACGATTTCCAAGCTATTCCTTGCAAAACTTGGATGATATTCTTCATAAGTCTATTGCCTTAAGTAAGATGAGTTCCAATGATCCCAAATTTGGTGATTGTCTATTTGAGCTTACTAATCTTACGAGTGCCAAAGGAGATGTTGGAATCATTAGCAATATCATCTCCGAAGCCATTAGAATTCATAAAGATGACTACTGTGATGACCATTTATCTAATGAATTGCCCTCTCTAGGAATTGATCCATCACAAGACGATGTTGAACATGGGTACTATGATGAGAATGATGATAGTGACTTTGATCTCGACGAGTCTATAAGACACTTTGGTCTTATGGCAAATCCTCACGGCTACATGGCTGGAGGAAAAGAATGGGTTCTTGATAGTGGGTGTACTGATCACATGACCGGAGACAAGGTTATGTTTCGTGAGCTTGTTGAAAACGACAGCCCTCGAAAGTACGTCACTTTTGGAGATAACTCAAAGGGTAAGGTGGTTGGCCTTGGTAAGGTGGCCATCTCACATGATAGCTCTATACAAAATGTTATGCTCGTTGAATATCTTGGCTAGAATTTACTTTCCGTATCTAGACTTGCTGACTTTGGTATCAATGTCCTATTTACTGAAGTAGATTTCCAAGTGTTTCGTAGAGATAATCATAAAATGGTCGTTACTGGTATACGTAGAGGTGATCTATATATTGTTGATTTCACTAAAAAGGCTCAACCTAGAACTTGCTTAATTGCTAAGTCTTCTAAAGGTTGGTTGTGGCATAGGAGATTAGGTCATGTGGGCATGCGAAATCTTGATAAGCTTATTAAAGGTGATCACATCCTTGGAGTAAAAGATGTTATATTTGATAAGGATAGATTGTGCAGTGCTTGTCAAGCAGGAAAACAAGTTGGAGGAAGCCACCCCGTGAACAACATCATGACCACGAGAAGACCGCTCGAGCTACTTCACATGGATCTCTTTGGTCCCAATGCCTACAAAAGTCTCGGTGGAAACTCATTTGGTCTAGTTATAGTCGATGATTTTTCAAGATTTACGTGGGTGTTCTTTGTTGATGATTGATACGTCTCCAATGTATCTATAATTTTTGATTGCTCCATGCTATTATATTATCTGTTTTGGATGTTAATGGGCTTTATTTTACACTTTTATATCATTTTTGGGACTAACCTACTAACCGGAGGCCCAACCCAAATTACTGTTTTTTGCCTATTTCAGTGTTTCGTAGAAAAAGAATATCAAACGGAGTCCAAACGGAATGAAACCTTCGGGAACATGATTTTCTCAACAAACGTGATCCAGGAGACTTGGAGTGGGCGTCAAGAAACAATCGAGGAAGCCACGAGGTAGGGGGGGCGCCTACCCCCCTTGGCATGCCCTCCACCCTCGTGGGCCCCTTGTTGCTCCACCGACCTACTTCTTCCTCCTATAAAAATCCACGTACCCCCCCAAACATCCAGGAGCACCACGAAAACCTAATTCCACCATCGCAACCTTCTGTACCCGAGAGATCCCATCTTGGGGCCTTTTCCGGAGCTCCGCCGGAGGGGTCATTGATCATGGAGGGCCTCTACATCAACTCTATGGCTTCTCCGGTGATGTGTGAGTAGTTTACTTCAGACCTACGGGTCCATAGTTATTAGCTAGATGGCTTCTTCTCTCTCTTTGGATCTCAATATAAAGTTCTCCTCGATCTTCTTGGAGATCTATTCGATGTAATCTTCTTTTACGGTGTGTTTGTCAAGATCCGATGAATTGTGGGTTTATGATCAAGATTATGTATGAACAATATTTGATTCTTCTCTGAATTCTTTTATGTATGATTGGTTTATCGTTGCAATTCTCTTCGAATTATCAGTTTGGTTTGGCCTACTGGATTGACCTTTCTTGCAATGGGAGAAGTGCTTAGCTTTGGGTTCAATCATGCGGTGTCCTTTCCCAGTGACAGCAGGGGCAGCAAGGCACGTATTGTATTGTTGCCATTGAGGATAAAAAGATGGGGTTTATATCATATTGCATGAGTTTATCCCTCTACATCATGTCATCTTACTTAAAGCATTATTGTAACATCCCAAATTTCCAATTTGGAATGTTATGCATTAGATCATCATTGCATATCATATTTTATTGCAGTTTGGTTTGATCCTAGAAATTCTACGCAACTCAAGGACCCACGAAGAGAGTTGGGGATTTCGTTATTTTCATATTTGAGTTTTCTCAAATCTTGAAAAGATGATCGTTTGATTTTTAATTATTTTCTCTTCGAATATTTCTTTTATGAAAAATAAAAGAGAGGGGATAAAATGACTTCCCCAAAATAAAGAAATATTGGAGATTTTAATATTAAAATCAAATAAGATTTTATTTGAAGTTTTTATTGCTATTTTATTTGAATTAGGAAAAATGTGCGTTTTCAAAATTTCATTAGAGGCCCAAATAAATGTTCACGTCGTCCGGTAGATTTTTATAGGACGAGGAAAATTTATTTCAGGATTTTTGGAGTCGGTTTAGTATTCTTTTTCTTCGTTTTTCTGCACATCAAATTTTTTTTTAAAAAAAGGTTAACCGACCTAGCTGGGCCGTACACGACTAGGACTCGCCCGGCCTGGGGCTTTAAAGCCCGCGCAC
The DNA here is from genome assembly GCF_002162155.2 of Triticum dicoccoides. Lineage (NCBI taxonomy): Eukaryota > Viridiplantae > Streptophyta > Magnoliopsida > Poales > Poaceae > Triticum > Triticum dicoccoides. The sequence goes on along the minus strand of NC_041392.1, from coordinate 374,441,540 downwards.
CCGAGCCCCACAGCCCACCAGCGTCACCCCGCCGAAACCCTAGCAGTGCCGCGCCGCTGCCGCCGCCGCGCCGCCTTGCGCCGCCGCCGCCTTGCGCCGCCGCCGCCGCCCCTCCTCGCCTCGCCGCGCTGCCGCCGGATTCGCCGGACCCGAGGTAGCCGTCGTCGGTTTTTCGTTAGAAACCGATCGGTTTTTTCATAAACCCTAATTTCAGTTTTTTAATCGGTTTAGATCGGTTTTTTCTCGTTCGGTTAAATAGCGGACGTTCGTCCGTACGTCCGTTTTAACGAACGGTTTTCTCCCATTAGTCACAGACAGCGAATGTTCGTTCGTTAGCCTGTTCGTCAGTTTTTCTTTTTTTTTTTCTAGGTTTTTTCGTGATTATTTTGGATCGCGATTTCTGATCCGATTTTTGTTTTAGTTTATCTTTTTGCTCGTTAGTCGGAATCAGGCTATTCAAGCGCCTAGATCTTCGTCTCGAAGCCCTATTCCTGTTTAACCAACTTGAACAAGATTTTGAAACAATAAAATTTGACTTTAGTTCAGATTAGTAATCAGATCTTCTTTCTTTCGCAGTTTGTGTTTTGTTGCTTCGTTCGATTTGATTCTTTTTGTAAACCGGAGTTCTTAAGTTGAACTTTCTAGTTAGATATTCTTATTTGAGTTTTACTCGTGCTTCTAGTTGAGTGCTTATTGTATGCTTGTTTGTTTGCGATAGAGTACCCGGAGTGTGAAGCGTGCTACTACGAGTCTCTAGGTTTTGCGGATCATCAGCAAGGCAAGTAACACTTTGATCATACCTCTTTACTACCCAGTTTTATTGCATTAGATAAATCCTCAAACACTTGCATGATTAGGATCTGATTAAATTGTGGGTTTTGGGAAGTAGTTGAGGTAGTACCTATGCACCTGTTTATTTTTAAACCTTGGGGAGTTACTTCTATGTTGCTTATATTGCTATGCTATGCTTGTAGATGTGGATTGGGTTTGAGAGTATTCATGACAGATGTGAGTTTGTTAACTAATGGTTCAACTTAAGGTGGCAACTTAAATACACATCTGGGTGGATTGCTTATGGACACCTGAAGAACCCAGTGTTGTCCTAGGATATCCCGGAGGACCCGTGTGATCATCCTATGGCCCGCCACCCAGACTCAAAGGGATCATAAGATTATTCATGCTAGAAACTTTCATGTGCAACCACAAGCTATTATGGGCTCTAGCATAGTTGAGTAAGTTGCGTGAAGCTCTTGAAGAGGTAGACTAGCAGATGTAGTGGGTTGTAGGTGGTATAGTCTACCCAGAGTAGAGAGTTAATGCTTCAGAAAGACTGTGTCTCGAATCTCCGACCATGGGTGTATTCGAGTCTTTTTGGGAAAAGTGCACAAACCTCTGCAGAGTGTATAAACTAATCATGGTTAGCCGTGTCCCCGGTTATGGACATCTTGAGTATCTAGTTCTTGGATTATCATGTGGATCTCATCACTCTTAATTTAAATTGATTGGGTTAATGATGATGTTTAAATGGGATAGAGTTGGAGGAACCTTCTCAATGTTTAACAACTACCATGATAGTTAAACAAAATTTATTCCCTTGTTGTAGGAAAAAATTGGCTTTTCACAAAATATGTTAACCATACAGCCTCCATTAGCCATATATGCATATAGTGATAGCCATTATTCTGTTCATTTTTCTCTTGTGTTACATTGCCAGCATATTCCATGTGCTGACCCGTTTCGGGCTGCAATGTATCATGTTAAGACTTTTCAGACGATGAGTAAGGAGCCATAGGTCATTGTCTTTCACTCAGTGATGCCGTTGGAGTTGATGGACTCACGTTATCTTTCAAGCCTTCCGTTGTTATTGATTTAGATGGCCTTAAGCCATATTTATTGTTTTATGTTCTCTTTTGAGACATTTGATGTAATAAATGTGTGATTGCTACTCTGTTATAAATCCTCAAGTACTGTGCGTGTTAGCATTACCGATCCAAGGATGACACTTATGCACAGAGATCAGACTGTTTGAGGTCTGGTCACTACAAGATGGTATCAGAGCACACGCTGACTGTAGGACACGACCACTAAGATAAAAACCCTAGATCACTACTCTTTTCTCATTTCTGACACCTCTCCATTTTCTACTCTTTAGGATGACGGATGCAAGGAACAAATTTGCACAACCGGATGAAGACACCCCCTTTGGACGACACTTGAAGGAAGTCACTAGGTACCTGAACATCGAAATACCAAGCTTCACCGGGACCTACAACGCCACTTTACCAGAAGAGGAGCGTTGGATGATCCAAGTTCAAGTTCTAGGAAGGACGTTCATGCCAGTCACCGAGCCCATAGAGTTCTCCTTTGACGCACCCACCTGGAGTCTAGGCAAGAGCATGGCCGCCCACATCACCATGGGACACATTGGAGAAGTTTACCATATGGATCTCAAGGATACTATTTACCAGATTTGTGGGCGCCGAGATGAACAATGGGAGATGATCAACACCAGGAAGGATAGATCTATTGCCGCTTTCATCTAGGAGTTAAACTAGCACATTCGTTGCTAGGAGAATTAGATGTGCGCAGGCATGATAGATCTGAAGAAGGAAATGACAAGGATCACGAAGCTGGGGGAAGAACTCAAGGCTACTCGCGAAGATTATGAGGAGGAAATCGTCGTACTAGTGGAGAAGAATGACGACCTGACAAGAAAGCTGGGAGTATTCATGGGAGACCCCGTGCGAGGAGGAGAAGATGACGATTCCACCTACCCGGAGAACTACATCATCATCGATGACACCGACTCGGACCCCGATGATAGCGATGATGACTTTGTTGATGAAGCTGGAGCAGATGTTATGGAGTCTTCTACCGATCAATTTTTCTAGTCGACCACCATAACAGTAGTAGTATTCCCCCATGTAACGATAGTTAGACTGATTGTATGCCCTTGTTTGAATTGATTGAAGTGATATGATTGTGTTTGTCTCATGTGCATATGGGTAATGTTTATCCCCTAGACCCCATTCTACTATGTTTTCTCATCTTTTCTAAACCCATCAGATGCCTCCGAGACGCGACAATGGATTTGCTTTCCCATCGGAGCTCACCCAATTGATCCAGCAGCAGAATGCATCTAGTCCAGAATCAGAATCAGGGGAACAACAACAATAACAACAACCCACCACCACCACCACCTGTTGATCACTTAGCCCGATTTCTAAGGATGAATCCGCCGGTGTTCTCTAGTAGCACCGAGCCGATAGTTGCAGATGATTGGCTCCGCAAGATTGGAAGGGAGTTGACCACTGTAGGATGCACAGATGCGGAAAGAGTGCATTTTGCCTCACATCAGCTTGATGGACCCGCAACAACATGGTGGGAGAATTACACTGTCACCTATCCCATCGACACTGTTACGTGGGACAAGTTTCAGCAGGCCTTTCGCACAACCCATGTATCAGCAGGAGCTATGGCCATGAAGAAGCGTGAGTTTCGCAACTTACGCCAAGGAGGGCGCACCGTCGGCTAGTATGTGGATGACTTTTGCAGGCTAGCACGTTATGCCCCAGATGACGTTGCTACGGATGCAGCTAAACAGGAGAAGTTTCTGGAAGGACTGAATGATGAGCTGAACATGCAGTTGATGGTAGCATCTTTTAATAACTATCAACAGTTGGTAGATAGAGCTCTCATGATTGAAGGGAAGCAGCAGCAAATTGACAACCGTAAGAGGAAATATGGACACAGGAAGTATAATTCTGGAGCTCAGCAGAGACCGCGTTTTACCCCGAATTCGGGAGGACCCCTTCAACATAACCATGGAGGTTACAACCACAATGGAGGGATTGCGCACAACCATAATGGCCCCAGGAATGCAAATGGTAATGGAGGAAGCAACAGCCAGAACCGTACCAACCCCGCAACGCCCGCCAAGAAGGATCTAAGTCAGATTACTTGTTTCAAGTGCGGGAAGAATGGACATTATGCCATAGAATGTTCTGAAGCAAACAATGGAAATGGCAATGGAAGCTTTGGGAAGAAGCCCAACCCTTTCAACAGGGGACAAGTGAACCACGTTAGCGTGGAGGAGATTGAAGCGCAACCCGATGCAGTAATAGGTAAGTTTTTGGTTAAGTCATTTACTGCAATTGTTCTTTTTGATACTGGTGCATCGCATTCATACATATCAAGGGGATTTGTGGATAAGTTTAAACTGCCAACCCAAACCCTTAGGACACCCATGTTAGTAACCTCGCCAGGAGCAGAGTATATGGCTAGCCTTTGGTGTGATCGGTTACCATTAAGGATTGGTAACTACCTGTTTCCCTCAGACCTAATAGTATTGGAGTCACAAGGACTGGATGTGATATTAGGAATGGATTGGTTATTGAAGTATGAAGGGAACATTGACTGCACTAGTAAGTTGATTTTGCTTACCACCCCAGAAGGAAGAAGGATCAAGTATGTATCCCGGCATGTGCCGAATAGGACTCAAGTGAATTCCTTATCAGGAGTTGTACAGGAGGAAGTACCAATGGTGAAGGATTTCCAGGATGTATTTCCAGAAGAGTTGCCAGGCATGCCACCGGATAGGGACATTGAGTTTTTGATCGAACTTTTGCCAGGCACATGGCCAATATCTAAGAGACCGTACAGGATGCCCACAAAGGATTTAGAGGAAATTAAGAAGCAGATTAAGGAGTTACTGGATAAAGGATATATTCGCCCAAGCTCGTCACCTTGGGGATCACCAGTGCTTCTAGTGGAGAAGAAGGATGTATCGCTAAGGATGGTTGTTGACTATCATGGATTGAATGAGGTGACGATCAAGAACAAGTACCCACTGCCGATGATCAATGATTTGTTTGACCAGCTGCAAGGAGCTAAGGTGTTTTCCAAGATCGATCTGCGATCAAGGTACCACCAGCTGAAGATTCGAGAGCAGGATATATCCAAGACAGCTTTTACCACAAGGTACGGGCTATATGAGTGTACCGTTATGTCATTTGGTCTGACTAACACACCTTCCTATTTCATGAACATGATGAACAAGGTGTTTATGGAGTTTTTGGATAAGTTCGTCGTGGTGTTCATTGATGATATTCTGGTCAACTCGAAGAATGAAGAGGAGCATAAGGAACATTTGCGTTTGGTACTTGGTAAACTCAGAGAACATCAGCTATATGCCAAGTTCTGCAAGTGTGAGTTTTGGTTGAAGGAAGTTGGATTCCTCGGACATGTTATATCCAGAGAAGGAATAGCCGTAGACCCTACCAAGGTCATCACTATCACAAATTGGGAAGCACCCACGTCAGTTGGAGAGATCCGAAGTTTTCTTGGACTCGCAGGATACTACGGGAGGTTCATCGAGAATTTCTCGAAGATTGCAAAGCCCATGACGGAGTTGTTGAAGAAGGACACCAAGTTCAAATGGACTGAGGAATGTGAGGCCAGTTTCCAGGAGTTGAAGACACGCTTGTTTACAGCTCCAATGTTGATTCTTCCAGATCAACCCAAGGACTACCAGGTGTATTGCGACGCTTCTCGTCGAGGACTTCGAGCAGTGCTTATGCAGGATGGAAGAGTTGTTTCATATGCCTCACGACAGCTCAAACCCCACAAGTTGAATTATGCTACCCATGATTTGGAGTTAGCAGCCGTAGTGCATGCGTTGAAGACATGGAGACATTTTCTCATCGGAAACCATTTTGAGGTGTACACGGATCACAAGAGTTTGAAGTAGATCTTCACACAGAAGGAGTTGAATCTCAGACAGAGGAGATGGTTGTAGCTCATTAAGGATTATGATATGAAGTTGAATTATCATCCCGGAAAGGCTAACATAGTAGCCGATGCGTTGAGCCACAAGAGCCATGTCAATACACTCATGACCGGAGAGTTACCCAAGGAGTTAGCGGATGATCTTCGTGAGCTATGTTTGGAAATAGTTCCGAGCGATTATGTAGCAGCATTGGAGATTCAGTCTACCTTGATGGATAAGAATAGGGAAGCCCAGAAGACGGATACGGAGATTGCTGAGATAAAGGAAAGAATGAGCAAAGGAAAAGCTAAGGGATTTCGTGATGATGAGCACGATGCCCTATGGTTTGAGGACCGCGTTTATGTGCCTAATGATCCGGAGATCAGGAAATTGATTCTACAAGAGGCCCATGATTCGTTGTATTTGATTCACCCAGGAAATACCAAGATGTATCTGGATTTGAAGGATAGATTCTGGTGGGCCGGAATGAAGAAGGATATTGCGGAGTATGTAGCAGTTTGTGATGTATGTCAGAGAGTGAAGGCAGAACATCAGAAGCCAGCTGGATTGCTATAGCCATTGCCAATACCCGAATGGTAGTGGGATAAACTAGGCATGGACTTTATCACGGGATTACCCAGGACTCGTTCAGGCTATGACTCGATATGGGTTGTAGTCGATCGTTTGACGAAGGTAGCTCATTTCATCCCAGTGAAGACCACTTACACAAGTGCTAAGTTGGCAAAGATATACATGACCAGGATCGTATGTCTGCATGGAGTTCCAAGGACCATTGTATCAGATAGAGGAACCCAGTTTACCTCAAAGTTTTGGAATCAGTTGCATGAGACTCTGGGAACCAGGCTAGAGTTCAGTACAACTTTTCACCCGCAGACAGATGGACAGACTGAGAGAGTCAATCAGATTTTAGAGGACATGTTGAGAGCTTGTGCACTAGACTATGGATCTAGTTAGGACGACAATTTGCCTTACACAGGGTTCTCTTACAACAACAGCTATCAAGCTAGTCTGAAGATGGCCCCTTTCGAAGCATTGTACGGAAGGAGGTGTAGGACACCATTGTTGTGGGATGAAGTTGGAGACCGTCAGTTATTTGGACCAGATTTGATTAAAGAGTCTGAAGAGAAGGTTAAGCTGATTCGCGATAGACTCGAGGTAGCCCAGTCCAGGCAGAAGAGTTAGCGGATTCTAAGCGCAAAGAGATAGTTCACGAAGTTGGAGACAGAGTGTATCTTCGTGTATCACCACTTTGAGGAGTGAAGCGCTTTGGAGTTAAGGAAAAGTTAGCACCATGTTTTGTGGGACCATATCGTGTTTTGGAACGTATGGGAGAAGTTGCTTACAAGTTGGAATTGCCCAAAGGATTGTCAGAAGTTCACGATGTGTTCCACGTTTCTCAGTTGAAGAAGTGCCACGCAGAGATGGCTGATATTCCTCCGAGAGATACATTGCCACTGGAAGCGATTCAGTTGGATAGCGACTTGACCTACGAGGAGAAACCAGTCAAGATTCTTGATTTTGCCAGCCGAGTCACACACAGCAAGGTTATCAAGTTTTGTAAGGTTCAGTGGAGCCACCATACTGAGGATGAAGCCACCTGGGAACGAAGAGGAAGACCTACGGAAGGATCACCCTCACCTATTTTCTAGCCAACCCGAATCTCGAGGGCAAGATTCATCTTAAGGGGGGTAGGTTTGTAACATTCCAAATTTTCAATTTGGAATGGTATGCATTAGATCATCATTGCATATCATATTTTATTGCATTTTGGTTTGAACCTTGGAAATTCTACGGAACTCAAGGACCCACGGAGAGAGTTGGGGATTTCGTTATTTTCATATTTGAGTTTTCTCAAATCTTGAAAAGAGGATCATTTGATTTTTAATTATTTTCTCTTCGAATATTTCTTTCATGAAAAATAAAAGAGAGGAGATAAAATGACTTCCCCAAAATAAAGAAATATTGGAGACTTAATATTAAAATCAAATAAGATTTTATTCGGAGTTTTCATTGCTATTTTATTTGAATTAGGAAAAATGTGCGTTTTCAAAATTTCATTAGAGGCCCAAATAAATGTTCACCTTGCCCGGTAGATTTCTAGAGCACGGGGAAAATTTATTTATGGATTTTTGGGGTCCGTTTAGTATTCTTTTTTTTTCTTTTTTCAGCGCGTTAGATTTTTTTTTAAAAAAGGTTAACCGACCTAGCCGGGTCGTACCCGACTAGGACTCACCGGCCTGGGGCTTTAAAGCCCGAGCCCCGCAGCCCACCAGCGCCGCCCCGCCGAAACCCTAGCAGAGCCGTGCCGCCGCCGCCTCGTAGCCGCCGCTCGCCGTTGC
>NC_041392.1:374431579-374432928 GCF_002162155.2 Triticum dicoccoides | reverse complement strand
GTCGCGTCTGCCGCCCCGCCACAAGCCGCGCCTCTGCCGGAGTCGCCGAACCCGCCAGACCCGAGGTAGCCGCTGCCGGTTTTTTGTTAGAAACCGATCGGTTTTTTTATAAACCCTAGTTTCGGTTTTGTTTTAATCGGTTTAGATCGGTTTTTTTGGTTCGGTTTAATAGCGGACGTTTGTCCGTACGTTCGTTTTAACGAACGGTTTTCGCCCGTTAGTCACAGACAACGAACGTTCGTATGTTAGCCTGTTCGTCAATTTTTCATTTTCTCAGGTTTTTTCGCGATTATTTTGGATCGCGATTTCTGATCCGATTTTTGTTTTAGTTTATCTTTTCGCTCGTTAGTTGGAATTAGGCGATTCAAGCGTCTAGATCTTCGTCTCGAAGCCCTCTTCCTGTTTAACCAACTTGAACAAGATTTTGAAACAGTAAAATTTGACTTTAGTTCAGATTAGTAATCAGATCTTGTTTCTTTTGCAGTTTGTGTTTTGTTGCTTCGTTCGATTTGATTCTTTTTGCAAACCGGAGTTCTTAAGTTGAACTTTCTGGTTAGATCTTCTTATTTGAGTTTTACCCGTGCTTCTAGTTGAGTGCTTATTGTATGCTTGTTTGTTTGCGATAGAGTACCCAGAGTGTGAAGCGTGCTACTACGAGTCTCTAGGTTTTGCGGATCATCAGCAAGGCAAGTAACACTTTGATCATACCTCTTTACTACCCAGTTTTATTGAATTAGATCAATCCTTAAACACTGTGATTAGGATCTTTGTCTCCGTGTGTTGTTATCGTTGTCATGCATCGCATATCATGTCATCATGTGCATTGCATTTGCATACGTGTTTGTCTCATGCATTCGAGCATTTTCCCCGTTGTCCGTTTTGCATTCCGGCGCTTCGTTCTCCTTCGGTGGTCATTTCTAGCCTTCTTTCGTGTGTGGGGATTAAACATTTCCGGATTGGACCGAGACTTGCCAAGCGTTCTTGGTTTACTACCGGTAGACCGCCTGTCAAGTTTCGTATCATTTGGACTTCGTTTGATACTCCAACGGTTAACCGAGGGACCGAAAAGGCCTCGTGTGTGTTGCAGCCCAACACCCCTCCAATTTGGCCAAAAACCCACCTAACTCTGCTCCATCATCTAGATCGTTCGATCATGATCGCGTGGCCGAAAACCGCACCTCATTTGGACTCTCCTAGCTCCCTCTATGCCTATTTAAAGACCCCTCTGAATCCGGATCTTCCTCTCCCCCGAAACCCTAAAAATCCGCTCGCACCGCGCCGGACACGTCTGTTTTCCACCGGACAAATCCCGCCACCGCCGCCAGCCACTCCACGCCCGCCACGTGTCC
>NC_041392.1:374421538-374431034 GCF_002162155.2 Triticum dicoccoides | reverse complement strand
GCCGCCCCGCCGCTGCCGCATCGCCGCCGGCCGCCGCCGCCAGATCCGGCCCGGGTCCGGCCGGATCCAACTCTCCCTCTCCTCCCCGCCGTTTTTGCGACCTCGCCGGAGCAAGTCAACCCTCGCCGGAGTTCTCGGTTCGCGTGCCGTGAACAGTAAACCCTAGATCTCGGGGTGATTTTTTTGTCTAAGTCCCGAAATTGCAGATCCATATGCTCATGTTCGTGGCCTCGTAACTTTGCACCCGTAGCTCCGATTCATGCATATAGCATATCAAAATGTTCATCTCGGAGAGTACATCAGTTCATTCCATTGCATCATTTTTATTTAAGCTCATCTTGATGCCCGAAATGCTATTAGAAGAGGGCTACTTGAGATATTTGTCAGATCTGCTACTCCATTTAGCTTTTTGTCATTTTTGCCCTGATTAATCTGTGCATGTTATGCCCTGATGCTCTACATTTGTTTTGTTAAGGGTTTTGTCATCTTTCTAAAGGTGCAACCCATGTATTTTTGTGATGTGTGGTGACTAGTGCAAGCTTGCAAAGTGGTGCGCTTATTAATTCTGTTTTCAGGGACTTAGCAATTCCACTAAGTCCTTGAGCTGTTTATCTCATGTTGTCATATGTTCATGTTGTTTTCTAGTGATCCGTGCCTCTTTTGAGGATGATCAGTAAGGATGTTTTGTTAATATTGTAATGCTCTATCGATCCGTGTCTTTGTTTGCAATTATGGAGCAACCTAGCCTGAGTCAATCGAGCTCTACTTTTGCTACTTTGTGAATCTGGGCAGATTGTCAACTTGTTTGCAATTTTGCCGATGATGTTGTAGTTGATCCGTGCATGCTATGCTATTGTTCTTGCCATGTCTAGCTTGCATTTTGTGCCTTCTTGATGGATGTATGCTTGTCTTGCCATGACTTGCCCTGTGGTGAGAGCATCGAGCTCGTAATCATGCCTACTTGAATTATGTTTCAGCATGCTCCAGTTTTCGCTAAGTCTAAAAACTGATTATGTTTTTGCTATGTTCACATGCTTGCAATTGTATTTTCTGATCCCTTTTGGCTCACGGTCACTAAGGGACTTTTGTTAAGCTCTTTGAGTAGCTCCATTCCATGCTTTACTTTGTCATGTTCAGGTCCTGTAGAATGTAGTTTTGTTGCTCCGAAGTGGGCTACCTGACCTGAAATTCCAGACTAGTGTTAATTTCACTAAGTCTGAGATCTGTCTGTCATATGCATTTTTTCCATGCTTGTTTGAACCTGTTAATGGATGATTTGGCCGTAGCTCAGTGCTAGACTTTTGTCAAGCATCTTGAATGAATCCCTTCCATGTATTTTGTTGTTTTGTTTGGGTGCTGTAGCATGTTCATCTCATTGCATTTAGTTGGCTACTTGCTGTAAATCGCAGACCGGTGTCATATTTGAATCGCTTGCCATTTCCAAACCGTAACTCCGATTCCGGCGTTCTTTATATCGTTTTCAAGCAATTTCATCTCATCTTTCCAGTGGCACACTTGGATTTCCAGGATGAGGCCAGGTTCATGCATTTTCTGCCATATCTTGCATTTTGCATCCCGCATCGCATCCCGCATAGCATATCATCTTTGCTTCGTGTTGTTTGAGTTTGCACGTGGTTGATTGTGTCCTTGTTGCTTGTTTGTCTTGTTTGGGTAGAGCCGGGAGACGAGTTCGCTAACGAGGAGCCCGTTGAGTTTATTTTCGAGGATCCAGTCAACTCTAACAGCTGTGCAGGCAAGATGATCATACCCTCGAAATCACTACTATCTTTGCTATGCTAGTTTGCCCGCTTCTTTGCATGCCAATGCTACGATGCCTACCACTTTCTTTCAAGCCTCCCAAAATGCCATGTCAAACCTCTAACCCACCTTGTCCTAGCAAACCGTTGATTGGCTATGTTACCGTTTTGCTCAGCCCCTTTTATAGCGTTGCTAGTTGCAGGTGAAGATTGGAGGCCGTTCCTTGGTGGAACATTTATTTACTTGTTGGGATATCATTATATTATCTTGTTATCTTAATGCATCTATATACTTGGTAAAGGGTGGAAGGCTCGGCCTCTCGCCTAGTGTTTTGTTCCACTCTTGCCGCCTTAGTTTTCCGTCATATCGGTGTTATGTTCCCGGATTTTGCGTTCCTTACGCGGTTGGGTTATAATGGGAACCCCTTGACAGTCCGCCTTGAATAAAACTCCTCCAGCAATGCCCAACCTTGGTTTTACCATTTGCCACCTAGCCTTTTCCCTTGGGTTTCGCGGACTCAAGGGTCATCTTATTTTAAACCCCCTGGGCCAGTGCTCCTCTGAGTGTTGGTCCAACCTAGAGCACCGTGCGGGGCCGTCCCTTGGCAACTTGGGTTACGTTGGCTCCCGTACGCTTAGCTTATCCGGTGTGCCCTGAGAACGAGATATGTGCAGCTTCTATCGGGATTTGTCGGCACAGCGGGTGGTGTTGCTGGACTTGTTTTATCATTGTCGGAGTTGTCTTGAAGAACCGAGATACCGAGTATGATCAGAACGTCTTGGGAGGAGGTCTATTCCTTCGTTGACCGTGAGAGCTTGTCATGGGCTAAGTTGGGACTCCCCTGCAGGGATTTGAACTTTTGAAAGCCGTGCCCGCGGTTATGGGCAGATGGGAATTTGTTAATGTCCGGTTGTAGATAACTTGAACCTTAACTTATTTAAAATGAATCAACTGAGTGTGTTACCGTGATGGCCTCTTCTCGGCGGAGTCCGGGAAGTGAACACAGTGTTGGAGTAATGTTTGCGCAGGTTGTTCTCTAGATTCTCGCTCGCGCTTTGCCTCCTCTTCTCGCTCTCTTTTGCGAATAAGTTAGCCACCATATTTGCTAGTCGCTTGCTGCAGCTCCACATATATTTTTACCTTGCCTTACCTATAAGCTTAAATAGTCTTGATCGCAAGGGTGCGAGATTGCTGAGTCCCTATGGCTCACAGATTACTATTACACCAGATGCAGGGCCCGATGATTCCTCTCTCCAGCAGACGCGTATGAGCTCAAGTGGGAGTTCGACGAGGACTCTCAACATTACTATATTTCCTTTCTAGATGATCAGTAGTGGTGCCCAGTTGGGGGTGATTGGGACCGTGTCGCATGTTGGGCTCTCTTTTATTTTGGCACCGTAGTCGGGCCATGAGTGTTTGGATGATGTAATGTTATTTATGTACCTGTTTGACGTGGCGAGTGTAAGCCAACTATGTTATCTCCCCTTTATTATTCATATTACATGGGATGTTGTGAAGATTGCCTAACTTGCGACATATGCCTTCAATGCGATTATGCCTCTAAGTCGTGCCTCGACACGTGGGAGATATAGTCGCATCGAGGGTGTTACAAGTTGGTAATCAGAGCCTTCCCCGACCTTAGGAGCCCCATTGCTTGATCGTTATTAGCGGCCGAGTTGTGTCTAGAAAAATGTTTTGAGTCATCTAGGAATTATATATCAGAGAGTTAGGAATTCTTTTTACTTCCCAGTCTCCTCATCGCTCTGGTAAGGCATCCTGACGTAGAGTTTTGGCTCTTCTCTTCTCAAATTTCACTAAATTTTTTTTAGGATCACGCGGGTATCTTGGAATCGTTCCGATGGTTTTATGATGAGAACATTGACTTGGTGCCTCCTGTCAGGGGTTTAGTGGAAGTGTCCCGGGGAGTTGAGCTCTGAGGTGTTGTCATCATAATTTTATCGTTGCAGTTCTGGAATACCTGAGTTTAGTACGCCGACATTGAAAATCTCTTTTATGCAGTTCGTTGGTGAGATAACCTCGATGCCACCCAGTACTGGGGCGGGAGTTCGGGAGTATCGCCTTAACTTGTATAACAGATGCTTTTCGAAGGTTGAGGTAGATGGTTTCCGAAGGTTTCTTGGTTATGTGTTGAAGGATGGATACAGCTGGATGTAGGATTTGCTAGATTTGGGTGAGATATTATGCTTCCCCTGTATCCCCAACACCTGATTGCATAACCGGAAAGGTTCGGGAGTTTCATAGGTGGGAATTCTTGTAGCTCTAGTTCTTCTTCCACGGATATTGGTTTGAGATTGGGATTTCTTACTGATTATTCGTTCTTGATCCGTACCTTGTTGATTTATTTCTCTACCTTAATTCTACCTGGCTTCTCAATTTATGGATATGTGACCATTTCAAGAGGAATGCATTCATTCATTTTGTTCGGATGTGAAGACGATATGTTGCAATTTTCATTCCGTTGGATCCAGCTTCAATATTTGTCTATCAATGTGCTAATGGTGGTCAACCTCTTTAGGATGGCTCCTCCAACGCGCACGACTCCGAATCCTAATCCGCCACCACCTCCACCTCCTCCGGAGGCATGGCAAGCTGTGATGGCCGCAACCAATGCAAACACACAGTTGATCATGCAAATTCTTCAAGAGCGCAATCAAGGCAACCAAGGGAATCAAGGCAGCAATCAGAATCACTTTGCTACACTCAACCAGTTCCTTGCTAACGGGCCAAAGACTTTCAGCAATTGTGTTGAGGCAACCGATGCTGATGATTGGCTAGTGGATCTGTGCAAGCATTTCGAGTGCAGTAATGTCAGGCCTGAGGACTTTGTTAAGTTCGCTTCCTTCCAACTCAAAGATCAAGCTGCAGAATGGTTCCAGCAGTATAAGGATTCCAGAGGTGGACGTGTTATCACTTGGGATGATTTCCTTCGAGATTTTCGAGCTCATCATATTCCCTAGAGCGTGGTTGAAAGTAAGCGTGAGGAATTCCGCAACCTGAAGCAAGGCTCTTTGTCTGTCTATGACTACAACAAGTTGTTTCAGAAGCTCGCCCGCTTTGCCAAGCAAGACGTGCTTGATGAGAAGAGCATGATATACCAGTTCAGGGGTGGTCTCAGAGAAGAAATTCAGCTAGCTCTTATTCTCTTCGAGCCCTTGAGATACGATGAGTTCTACAACATGGCACTGAAGCAAGAGGCTGCTCAGTTGAGGTGTCATGCTTCCAAGAAGCGAGTCAGAGATGCTACTCCTTCTTCCTCTACTCAAGTGGCCAAGCAGCAGAAGTATTGGCTTCCTCCTCCTCTGTTCCGTCAGCCGTATCAGCAGAAGAGCAAAGGTGGCAGTGGTTCTTTCCAGCCACCCAACCCTGGCTTCCAGAACAAGACTTTATCTCAAGCTCCAAAATCGAGTGCTCCATATCACCGTCCGCTTTCAGAGGTCACGTCAACAGAAGGGTCACTATGCCAACAAGTGTTTCAACCAGAGGCATCTTCCTCCTCCTCCTCCTCCTGTCAGATCGGCAAGTACAGCTGTGGTCAAGCATAACCCCAAGCACGCCAAGGTCAACTTGATGAATGCAGCTCAGGCAGAGGAATCATCAAATGTCATCATGGGTAACTTTCCAGTTAACTCTATTCCCGCAAAAGTTCTTTTTGACACTGGTGCATCGCATTGTTTCATGTCAAGATCATTTGTTTCCAAGCATGACTTCGTTTCGCAAATATTGGGTAAACCTATGGGAGTGGTTTCTCCGGCTAAGTCTATGATGGCTACTTCAATAGTCCCGGATGTTTCTATCATGTTGGGTGACTTCAAGTTTCTGACTTCTCCAATGGTTCTTGGTAACTCGGATATTGATCTTACTCTCGAGATGGATTGACTTTCTAAGCACAAGGCTCATCTTGATTGTGCAGCTAGGCAGATTCAATTGACTCATTCGTCTGAGAATGTAATTGTCTTTGCTGCGAATGATGATACCATCCGTCTGTTTTCCCTCAATGAAAGGGGTGAACTCGATGCCATCTCGCAAATTCCAGTCGTTTGCGAATATAAAGACGTCTTTCCAGAAGAGCTTCCAGGAATGCCTCCGCACCGGCCAGTTGAATTTGTTATTGATCTTGAGCCTGGTATGGAACCTGTGTGCAAACGTCCTTACAAGCTCGGACCTGAAGAGTTGAAGGAGCTGAAGAAGCAACTCAATATTCAAGAAAAAATGGGTCTTATCTGGTCAAGTTCTTCTCCGTGGGGTTGTGGTGTTCTTTTTGTGAAGAAGGATGGAACGGACCGACTTTGTGTTGATTACCGTCCAGTGAACAAGAAGACCATAAAGAACAAATATCCACTTCCCAACATCAAAGAGCTGTTCGAACAACTCAAAGGTGCCCAAGTATTCTCAAAGCTTGATCTCCGTATGGGCTATCATCAGATTCATATTCGTGAGCAAGATATTCCCAGGATGGCTTTCAAGACAAGTTTTGGTTCTTATGAATACACTGTCATGTCTTTTGGCCTCGTCGACGCTCCTCCGACGTTCTCTCGCATGATGAACTTCATCTTCAACGCCTACACCAATGACTTCGTTTTGGTCTATCTCGACGACATTCTGGTTTTCTCGAAGAACAAGGAAGATCATACCAAGCACTTGCGTTTGGTACTCGATAAGCTCAGGGAACATCAGTTCTACGCCAAGTTCTCCAAGTGTGAATTTTGGCTTGATGAGGTTCTTTACCTTGGTCATATCATCTCTGCCAAGGGTATTGCCGTGAATCCTGAGAAGGTGTCTGCAATTGTGAATTGGGAACCTTCTCAGAACGTGAAGCAACTCCGTAGCTTCCTCGGTCTCGCAAGCTATTGTCGAAGATTCGTTGAAAACTTCTCTAAGATCGCGAAGCCTCTCTCTAATCTTCTTTAGAAGCACGTCAAGTACGTTTGGTCTCCGGAGTGTGACATTGCTTTCAACACTTTGAAAAGAAATTGATCACTGCTCCAGTTCTGACTCCGCCTGATGAATCCAAGTCGTACGAGGTCTTTTGTGATGCCTCTCTCCAAAGTCTTGGCGCAGTATTGATGCAAGAGAAGAAAGTTGTTGCTTATACCTCTCGCCAGTTGAAGCCTAATGAGAAGAACTACCCCACTCATGATCTCGAGTTGGCGGCAGTTGTGCATGCTCTTTTGACTTGGAGACATCTTCTATTGGGAGGAAAAGTGGACATTTTTACTGATCACAAGAGTCTCAAGTACATCTTCACTCAGACTAATCTCAACCTCAGGCAAACGAGATGGGTCGAAATGATTCAAGAGTATAATCCGAGTATTGAGTATACTCCAGGCAAGGCCAATGTGATTGCTGACGCATTGAGCAGAAAGGCTTACTGCAACAGTCTGATTCTTAAGCCTTATCAACCCGAGCTTTGTGAAGCTTTCCGCAAACTTAATCTGCAAGTTGTTCCCCAAGGTTTCCACGCCAACCTTCAAGTCTCTCCTACCTTGGAAGATCAGATTTGCCAAGCCCAGCTTCTTGATGCTATGGTGAAAAAGGTGAAGATTGGGATTGCCAAGAGTCAGTCCAAATACAAGTGCTACCACCTTGATGACAAGGACACTCTCTTTTTCGAGGATCGTATTGTTGTACCCAAAGGTGACCTCCGTAAAGTGATCTTGAACGAGGCTCACAATTCTCTCCTCTCCATCCACCCTGGGAGCACGAAGATGTATCAGGACCTTAAGCAAGCTTATTGGTGGACTCGAATGAAGCGCGAGATTGCTCAATTCGTGAATGAATGTGATGTCTGCAGAAGAGTGAAGGCAGAACACCAAAGGCCAGCTGGTCTCCTCCAACCTCTTGCCATTCCAGAATGGAAGTTTGACCACATTGAAATGGACTTCGTGACTGGGTTTCCAAAGTCCAAGCATGGCAATGATGCTATATTCGTTGTCATCGACAAACTCATCAAAGTGGCTCACTTTCTGCCTATCAAAGAGTCGATCACTGCAGCTCAATTGGCGGAACTCTATACCTCTCGTACTGTCTCTCTGCACGGTATTCCACAAGTGATCTCTTCAGACCGTGGCAGCATCTTTACATCCAAGTTTTGGGATTCTTTTCAGAAGGCCATGGGCACCAACATCCGCTTCAGCACAGCTTTCCATCCTCAAACTAGCGGTCAAGTCGAGCGTGTCAACCAGATTCTTGAAGATATGCTCAGGGCTTGTGTGATCTCCTTCGGCATGAAGTGAGAGGATTGTCTTCCTTATGCTGAATTCTCCTACAACAACAGTTTTCAAGCAAGTTCGGGCAAGGCCCCATTCGAAATTCTGTATGGCAGGAAGTGCTGTACCCCTCTCAACTGGTCTGAAACCGGTGAACGTCAACTTTTGGGTAATGACTTAATCACAGAGGCAGAGGAAATGTGCAAAGTCATTGAGATAACCTCAAAGCAGCCCAATCCCGTCAGAAGAGTTACTATGATAGTAAGCACCGTGATTTGGCTTTCGAGATCGGATATCATGTTTACCTCCGCGTCTCTCCTATGAAAGGTACTCGTCGCTTCGGTATCAAAGGGAAGCTTGCCCCTAGATACGTGGGACCTTTCAAGATTGTCAGCAAGAGAGGCGACCTCGCCTATCAACTCGAGCTTCCTTCAAACTTTGCAAATGTTCATGACGTGTTCCATGTCTCTCAGCTTCGAAAGTGCTTCAAGACTCCTGACCGCACCGTCAACTTCGAGGACATTGAGCTCCAAGAAGATCTCTCTTATCGTGAGCACCCAGTTGCTATTCTTGAAGAGACTGAACGCGAGACTCGCAACAAGTCAATTAAATTTCTCAAAGTCAAGTGGTCACACCATTCCGACCGTGAAGCTACCTGGGAACGCGAGGATCACCTCCGTTCTGAGTACCCGGTGTTCTTTCAGTCCTAGATCTCGGGACGAGATCCTTTCGTAGTGGTGGAGTGTTGTAACACCCCGGATGTAACTTTCCCAATTTGTACTCCAACTCTTGCCGTTTCCGGCGTTAAGTTATTTATTTTCTTGGGTTCGGGTCTTTGTCTCCGTGTGTTGTTATCGTTTTCATGCATCGCATATCATGTCATCATGTGCATTGCATTTGCATACGTGTTCGTCTCATGCATTCGAGCATTTTCCCCGTTGTCCGTTTTGCATTCCGGCGCTCCGTTCTCCTCCGGTGGTCATTTCTAGCCTTCTTTCGTGTGTGGGGATTAAACATTTCCGGATTGGACCGAGACTTGCCAAGCGGCCTTGCTTTACTACCGGTAGACCGCCTGTCAAGTTTCGTATCATTTGGACTTCGTTTGATACTCCAACGGTTAACCGAGGGACCGAAAAGGCCTCATGTGTGTTGCAGCCCAACACCCCTCCAATTTGGCCCAAAACCCACCTAAATCTGCTCCATCATCTAGATCGTTCGATCACGATCGCGTGGCCCACCTCATTTGGACTCTCCTAACTTCCTCTATGCCTATTTAAAGACCCCTCTGAATCCGGATCTTCCTCTCCCTCCGAAACCCTAAAAATCCGCTCGCACCGCGCCAGACACGTCTGTTTTCCACCGGACGAATCCCGCCGCCGCCGCCAGCCACTCCACGCCCGCCATGTGTCCGCCACCGCCGCCTCCCACTGCGGGCCGCGAGAACCCGGAGCCGGCCCTCCCGGCCCATCGCCGCACCGCCGCCCACGCCCTCTCCTCCACGGCGCCGCGCC
>NC_041392.1:374352457-374421209 GCF_002162155.2 Triticum dicoccoides | reverse complement strand
CCCGCCGCTGCCGCATCGCCGCCGGCCGCCAGATCCGGCCTGTGTCCGGCCGGATCCAACTCTCCCTCTCCTCCCCGCCGTTTTTGCGACCTCGCCGGAGCAAGTCAACGCTCGCCGGAGTTCTCGGTTCGCGTGCCGTGAACAGTAAACCCTAGATCTCGGGGTGATTTTTTCGTCTAAGTCCCAAAATTGCAGATCCATATGCTCATGTTCGTGGCCTCGTAACTTTGCATCCGTAGCTCCGATTCATGCATATAGCATATCAAAATGTTCATCTCAGAAAGTACATCATTTCATTCCATTGAATCATTTTTATTTGAGCTCATCTTGATGCCCGAAATGCTGTTAGAAGAGGGCTACTTGAGATATTTGTCAGATCTGCTACTCCATTTAGGTTTTTGTCATTTTTGCCCTGATTAATCCGTGCATGTTATGCCCTGATGCTCTACATATGTTTTGTTAAGGGTTTTGTCATCTTTCCAGATGTGCAACCCGTGTATTTTTGTGATGTGTGTGGTGACTAGTGCAAGCTTGCAAAGTGGTGCACTTGTTAATTCTGTTTTCAGGGACTTAGCAATTCCACTTAAGTCCTTGAGCTGTTTATCTCATGTTGTCATATGTTCATATTGTTTCCTAGTGATCCGTGCCTCTTTTGAGGATGATCAGTAAGGATGTTTTGTTAATATTGTAGTGCTCTATCGATCCATGTCTTTGTTTGCAATTATGGAGCAACCTAGCCTGAGTCAATCGAGCTCTACTTTTGCTACTTTGTGAATCTGGGCAGATTGTCAACTTGTTTGCAATTTTGCCGATGATGTTGTAGTTGATCCGTGCATGCTATGCTATTGTTCTTGCCATGTCTAGCTTGCATTTTGTGCCTTCTTGACGGATGTATGCTTGTCTTTCCATGACTTGCGCTGTGGTGAGAGCATCGAGCTCGTAATCATGCCTACTTGAGTTATGTTTCAGCATGCTCCAGTTTTCACAAAGTCTGAAAACTGATTATGTTTTTGCTATGTTCACATGCTTGCAATTGTATTTTCTGATCCCTTTTGGCTCAAGGTCACTAAGGTACTTTTGTTAAGCTCTTTGAGTAGCTCCATGCCATGCTTTAGTTTGTCATGTTCAGGTCCTGTAGCATGTAGTTTTGTTGCTCCGAAGTGGGCTACCTGATCTGAAATTCCAGACTAGTGTTAATTTCACTAAGTCTGAGATCTGTTTGTCATATGCATTTTTGCCATGCTTGTTTAAACCTATTAATGGATGATTTGGCCGTAGCTCAGTGCTAGACTTTTGTCAAGCATCTTGAATGAATCCCTGCCATGTATTTTGTTGTCTTGTTTGGGTGCTGTAGCATGTTCATCTCATTGCATTTAGTTGGCTACTTGCTGTAAATCGCAGACCGATGTCATATTTGAATCGCTTGCCATTTTCAAACCGTAACTCCGATTCCGGCGTTCTTTATATCGTTTTCAAGCGATTTCATCTCATCTTTCCAGCGGAACACTTGGATTTCCAAGTTGAGGCCAGGTTCATGCATTTCCTGTCATATCTTGCTTTTTGCATCCCGCATCGCATCCCGCATAGCATATCATCTTTGCTTCGTGTTGTTTGAGTTTGCACGTGGTTGATTGTGTCCTTGTTGCTTGTTTGTCTTGTTTGGGTAGAGCCGGGAGACAAGTTCGCTAACGAGGAGCCCGTTGAGTTTGTTTTCGAGGATCCAGTCAACTCTAACAGCTGTGCAGGCAAGATGATCGTACCCTCGAAATCACTACTATCTTTGCTATGCTAGTTTGCCCGCTTCTTTGCTATGCCAATGCTACGATGCCTACCACTTTCTTTCAAGCCTCCCAAAATGCCATGTCAAACCTCTAACCCACCTTGTCCTAGCAAACCGTTGGTTGGCTATGTTACCGCTTTGCTCAGCCCCTCTTATAGCGTTGCTAGTTGCAGGTGAAGATTGGAGGCCGTTCCTTGGTGGAACATTTATTTACTTGTTGGGATATCATTATATTATCTTGTTATCTTAATGCATCTATATACTTGGTAAAGGGTGGAAGGCTCGGCCTCTCGCCTAGTGTTTTGTTCCACTCTTGCCGCCCTAGTTTTCCGTCATATCAGTGTTATGTTCCCGGATTTTGCGTTCCTAACGCGGTTGGGTTATAATGAGAACCCCTTGATATTTCGCCTTGATTAAAGCTTTTCCAGCAATGCCCAACCTTGGTTTTACCATTCGCCACCTAGCCTCTTTTCCTTTGGGTTTCGCGGACTCAAGGGTCATCTTATTTTAAACCCCCCCTGGGCTAGTGCTCCTCTGAGTGTTGGTCCAACCTAGAGCACCATGCGGGGCCGTCCCTTGGAAACTTGGGTTACGTTGGCTCCCGTACTCTTAGCTTATCCGGTGTGCACTGAGAACGAGATATGTGCAGCTCCTATCGGGATTTGTCGGCACAGCGGGTGGTGTTGCTGGACTTGTTTTACCATTGTCGGAGTTGTCTTGAAGAACCGAGATACCGAGTCTGATCGAAACGTCTTGGGAGGAGGTCTATTCCTTCGTTGACCGTGAGAGCTTGTCATGGGCTAAGTTGGGACTCCCCTGCAGGGATTTGAACTTTCGAAAGTCGTGCCCGCGGTTATGGGCAGATGGGAATTTGTTAATGTCCGATTGTAGATAACTTGAACCTTAACTTATTTAAAATGAATCAACTGAGTGTGTTACCGTGATGGCCTCTTCTCGACGGAGTCCGGGAAGTGGACACGGAGTTGGATTAATGTTTGCGCAGGTTGTTCTCTAGATTCTCGCTCGCGCTTTGCCTCCTCTTCTCGCTCTCTTTTGAAAATAAGTTAGCCACCATATTTGCTAGTCGCTTGCTGCAGCTCCACATATATTTTTACCTTGCCTTACCTATAAGCTTAAATAGTCTTGATCACGAGGGTGCGAGATTGCTGAGTCCCTGTGGCTCACAGATTACTATTACACCAGATGCAGGGCCCGATGATTCCGCTCCAGCAGACGCGTATGAGCTCAAGTGGGAGTTCGACGAGGACTCTCAACGTTACTATATTTCCTTTCCAGATGATCAGTAGTGGTGCCCAGTTGGGGGTGATTGGGACCGTGTCGCATGTTGGGCTCTCTTTTATTTTGGGCGCCGTAGTCGGGCCATGAGTGTTTGGATGATGTAATGTTATTTATGTACCTGTTTGACGTGGCGAGTGTAAGCCAACTATGTTATCTCCCCTTTATTATTCATATTACATGGGATGTTGTGAAGATTGCCTAACTTGCGACATATGCCTTCAATGCGATTATGCCTCTAAGTCGTGCCTCGACACGTGGGAGATATAGTCGCATCGAGGGTGTTACAATATGAATGTAGTGATAGCCGTTATTCTGTTCATTTTTCTGTTGTGTTACATTGCCAGCAAATTCCATGTGCTGACCCGTTTCGGGCTGCAACGTATCATGTTGCAGACTTTTCAGACGACGAGTAAGGAGCCATAGGTCATTGTCTTTCACTCAGTGATGCCGTAGGAGTTGATGGACTCACGTTATCTTCTAAGCCTTCCGCTGTTATCGATTTAGATGACCTTAAGCCATATTTATTGTCCTATGTTCTCTTTTGAGACATTCGATGTAATAAGTGTGTGATTTGTACTGTGTTATAAATCCTCAAGTACTCTGCGTGTCAGCATTACCGATCCAGGGATGACTCTGATGCACATAGATCGGACTGTTTGAGGTCTGGTCGCTACAATTACTCTGTTCTTATGAACTTAATACTCTAGATGCATGCTGGATAGCAGTCGATGTGTGGAGTAATAGTAGTAGATGCAGAATCGTTTCGGTCTACTTGTCTCGGACGTGATGCCTATATACATGATCATACCTAGATATTCTCATAACTATGCTCAATTCTATCAATTACTTGGCAGTAATTCGTTTACCCACCGTAATACTTATGCTCTTGAGAGAAGCCACTAGTGAAACCTATGGCCCCCGGGTCTATCTTCCATCATATTAATCTTTCAACACTTAGTTATTTCTATTGCCATTTATTTTACTTTGCATCTTTATTTCTCTTTATCATAAAAATACCAAAAATATTATCTTATCATATCTATCAGATCTCACTCTCGTAAGTGACTGTGAAGGGATTGACAACCCCTTTATCACATTGGTTGCGAGGTTCTTATTTGTTTGTGTAGGTGCGTGGGACTCGAGCATGATCTCCTACTGGATTGATACCTTGGTCCTCAAAAACTGAGGGAAATACTTACGCTACTTTTCTACATCACCCTTTCCTCTTCAAGGGAAAACCAACGCAGTGCTCAAGAGGTAGCAAGAAGGATTTCTGGCGCCGTTGCCGGGGAGATTCGCGCCAAGTCAAGTCAAGATTTGACTCCCGACAACGAGCCATTTTTGGCATCGTTACCGGAGTCTACGCACAAGTCAAGACATACCAAGTACCCATCACAAACTCTTATCCCTCGCATTACATTATTTGCCATTTGCCTCTCGTTTTCCTCTCCCCCACTTCACCCTTGCCGTTTTATTCACCCTCTCTTTTTGTTCGCCTCCTTTTCGCCTGCTTCTTGTTTGCTTGTGTGTTGGATTGCTTGCTTGTCACGATGGCTCAAGACAATACTAAATTGTGTGACTTTGCCAATACCAACAACAATGATTTTCTTAGCACTCCGATTGCTCCTCTTACTGATGCTGAATCTTGTGAAATTAATGCTGCTTTGTTGAATCTTGTCATGAAAGATCAATTCGGCGGCCTTCCTAGTGAGGATGCCGCTACCCATCTAAACAACTTTGTTGATTTGTGTGATATGCAAAAGAAGAAAGATGTGGATAATGATATTGTTAAACTTAAACTATTTCCGTTTTCGCTTAGAGATCGTGCTAAAGCTTGGTTTTCGTCTTTGCCTAAAAATAGTATTGATTCATGGAATAAGTGCAAAGATGGTTTTATCTCTAAGTATTTTTCTCTTGCTAAAATCATCTCTCTTAGAAACGATATTATGAATTTTAAGCAACTTGATCATGAACATGTTGCACAAGCTTGGGAGAGGATGAAATTAATGATACGTAATTGCCCTACACATGGTTTGAATCTTTGAATGATTATACAAATTCTTTATGCCGGATTGAATTTTGCTTCTAGAAATCTTTTAGATTCGGCCGTGGGAGGCACTTTTATGGAAATCACTTTAGGAGAAGCTACTAAACTCCTAGATAATATTATGGTTAATTATTCTCAATGGCACACCGAAAGATCTACTAATAAAAAAGTGCATGCGATAGAAGAAATTAATGTTTTGAGTGAAAAAATGGATGAACTTATGAAATTGTTTGCTAATAAGAGTGCTCCTACTGATCCTAGTGATATGCCTTTGTCTACTTTGATTGATAATAATAATGAATCTATGGATGTAAATTTTGTTGGCAGGAACAATTTTGGTAACAACGCGTATAGAGGTAACTTTAATTCTAGACCGTTTCCTAGTAATTCCTCTAATAATTATGGTAATTCCTACAAGAATTCCTATGTAAATTTTAATAATATTCAATCGGAATTTGAGACTAGTGTTAAAGAGTTTATGAATTCGCAAAAGAATTTCAATGCTTTGCTTGAAGAAAAATTGCTTAAGGTTGATGAATTGGCTAGGAACGTTGATAGAATTTCTCTTGATGTTGATTCTTTGAAACTTATATCTATTCCACCTAAGCATGATATCAATGAGTCTCTCAAAGCCATGAGAATTTCCATTGATGAGTGCAAAGAAAAAACCGCTAGAATGCGTGCTAAGAAAGATTGCTTTGTGAAAGCGTGTTCTTCTAGTTTCTATGAAAATAAAGATGAAGATCTAAAAGTTATTGATGTGTCTCCTATTAGATCTTTGTTTTGTAGTATGAATCTTGATAATCATGGGACTGAAGATGAGCCACCTTTACCTAGAAGGCGTTCCAAAAATTCAGAGTTTTTAGATCTTGATACAAAAATTGGTAAAAGTGGGCTTGAAGAGGTCAAAACTTTAGATATCAATGAACCCACTATTTTGGATTTTATGGAATTTAATTATGATAATTGCTATTTGATAGATTTTATTTCCTTGTTGCAATCCATGCTAAATTCTCCTCATGCTTATAGTCAAAATAAAGCTTTTACTAAATATATCGTTGATGCTTTGATGCAATCTTGTGAAGAAAAAACTTGAGTTGGAAGTTTATATCCCTAGAAAACTCTATGATGAGTGGGAACCTACAATAAAAATTAAATTTTAAGATCATGAGTGCTATGCTTTGTGTGATTTGGGTGCTAGTGTTTCCACGATTCTAAAAATTTTGTGTGATTTGCTAGGTTTTCGTGATTTTGATGATTGTTCTTTAAACTTGCACCTTGCAGATTCTACTATTAAGAAACCTATGGGAAGAATTAATGATGTTCTTATTGTTGCAAATAGGAACTATGTGCCTGTAGATTTCATTGTTCTTGATATAGATTGCAATCCTTCATGTCGTATTATTCTTGGTAAACCTTTCCTTAGAATGATTAGAGCAATTATTGATATGAAGGAAGGGAATATTATCTTCCAATTTTCATTAAGGAAAGGCATGGAACATTTCCCTAGAAAGAAAATTAAATTACCATATGAATCTATTATGAGAGCCACTTATGGTTGCCTATCAAAGATGGGAATACCTAGATCTATCTTTGCTTTTATGCCTAGTTAGGGGCGTTAAACGATAGCGCTTGTTGGGAGGAAACCCAATTTTACTTTTATTCCTTTCTTTTTGCTCCTGTTTAGTAACAATAATATATCTAGCCTCTGTTTTGTTTGTGTTTTTGTGTGTTTAGTTAGTGTTTGTGCCAAGTATAATCGTTGGGAAGACTTGGGGAAAGTCTTTTTGATCTTGCTGTAAAAAACGGAAACTTTAGCGCTCACGAGAATTGCTGCCATTTTTATTTTAAAAGTGATATTTAGTTAATTTTTTTGAAGATGATTAATAGATAAATTCCTCACGCCCAGCAATTTATTTTAGAATTTTTGGGGTTCCAGAAGTTGCGTTAGGTACAGATTACTATAGACTGTTCTGTTTTTGACAGATTCTGTTTTTCTTGTGTTGTTTGCTTATTTGGATGAATCTATGGCTAGTAAAAGAGTTTATAAACCATAGAGAAATTGAAATACAGTAGGTTTAACACCAATATAAATAAAGAATGAGTTCATTACAGTACCTTGAAGTGGTGTTTTGTTTCCTTTCGCTAACGGTGCTCACGAGATTTTCTATTTAAGTTTTGTGTTGTGAAGTTTTCAAGTTTTGGGTAAAGATTTGATGAATTATGGAACAAGGAGTGGCAAGAGCCTAAGCTTGGGGATTCCCATGGCAACCCAAGGTAAAATTCAAGTACACCAAAAAGCCTAAGCTTGGGGATGCCCTGGAAGGCATCTCCTCTTTCGTCCTCGTCCATCGGTAACTTTACTTGGAGCTATATTTTTATTCACCACATGATATGTGTTTTGCTTGGAGCGTCTTGTATGATTTGAGTCTTTGCTTTTTAGTTTACCACAATCATCCTTGCTATACACACCTTTTGAGAGAGACTCACATGATTTGAAATTTATTGAATACTCTATGTGCTTCACTTATATCTTTTGAGCTATATAGTTTTTGCTCTAGTGCTTCACTTATATCTTTTAGAGCACGGCAGTGGTTTTATTTTATAGAAGTAATTGATCTCTCATGCTTCATTTATATTATTTTGAGAGTCCTTTAGAACAACATGGAAATTTGCTTTTAGGCATAATAAAAACTTTTATATAAGTGCATTGAATATTAAGAGAAGTTTGATACTTGATGATTGTTTTGAGATATGGAGATAGTGATATCAAAGTTGTGCTAGTTGAGTAGTTGTGAATTTGAGAAATACTTGTGTTGAAGTTTGCAAGTCCCGTAGCATGCACATATGGTAAACATTGTGTAACAAATTTGAAACATGAGGTGTTATTTGATTGTCTTCCTAATGAGTGGCGGTCGGGGACAAGCGATGGTCTTTTCCTACCAATCTATCCCCCTAGGAGCATGCGTAATACTTGGTTTTTGATGACTTGTAGATTTTTGCAATAAGTATGTGAGTTCTTTATGACTAATGTTGAGTCCATGGATTATACGCACTCTCATCCTTCCAGCATTGCTAGCCTCTTTGGTACCGTGCATTGCCCTTTCTCACCTTGAGAGTTGGTGCAAACTTCGCCGGTGCATCCAAATCCCGTGATATGATACACTCTATTACACATAAACCTCCTTATATCTTCCTCAAAACAGCCACCATACCTATCTATTATGGCATTTCCATAACCATTTCGAGATATATTGCCATGCAACTTTCCACCGTTTCGTTTATTATGACACGCATCATCATTGTCATATTGCCTTGCATGATCATGTAGTTGACATTGTATTTATGGCAAAGCCACCGTTCATAATTTTTCATACATGTCACTCATGAGTCATTGCACATCCCGGTACACCGCCGGAGGCATTCATATAGAGTCATATCTTGTTCTAGTATCGAGTTGTAATCATTGAGTTGTAAATAAACAGAAGTGTGATGATCATCATTAATAGAGCATTTTCGCCCTCAAAGGCAAAAAAAAGAAAAAAAGAAGCCCCCCCCTAAAAGGGGCAATGCTACTATCCTTTTCCGCTCTTGTGCTTCAAAGTAGCACCATGATCTTTATGATAGAGAGTCTCTTGTTTTGTCATTTTCATATACTAGTGGGAACTTTTCATTATAGAACTTGGCTTGTATATTCCAACAATGGGCCTCCTCAAGTGCCCTAGGTCTTCATGAGCAAGCAAGTTGGATGCACACCCACTTAGTTTCTTTTGTTGAGCTTTCATACATTTATAGCTCTAGTGCATCCTTTGCATGGCAATCCCTACTCCTTGCATTGACATCAATTGATAGGCATCTCCCTAGCCCATTGATCAGCCGCGTCAATGTGAGACTTTCTCCTTTTTGTCTTCTCCACATAACCCCCTTCATTATATTCTATTTCACTCATGCGTGAAAGTTAAAAAAAGTTTGAGATTACTAAATTGTGAAACAATTGCTTGGCTTGTCATCGGGGTTGTGCATGATGAGAGCATTCTTGTGTGACGAAAATGGATCATGACTAAACTATATGATTTTGTAGGGATGAACTTTCTTTGGCCATGTTATTTTGAGAAGACATGATTCCTTAGTTAGTATGCTTGAAGTATTATTATTTTTATGTCAATATTAAATTTTTATCTTGAATCTTTCGGACCTGAACATTCATGCCACAATAAAAAAAAATTACATTGAGAAATATGTTAGAAAGCATTCCACATCAAACATTCTTCTTTTGTCATTTGCCTACTCGAGCACGAGCATGAATTAAGCTTGGGGATGCTTGATACGTCTCCAACGTATCTATAATTTTTGATTGCTTCATGCTATTATATTATCTGTTTTTGATGTTAATGGGTTTTATTTTACACTTTTATATCATTTTCGGGACTAACCTACTAATCGCAGGCCCATCCCAAATTGTTGTTTTTTTGCCTACTTCAGTGTTTCGTAGAAAAGGAATATCAAACGGAGTCCAAACGGAATAAAACCTTCGGGAACGTGATTTTCTCAACAAACGTGATCCAAAAGACTTGGAGTGGATGTCAAGAAACAATCGAGGAAGCCACAAGGCAGGGGGGCGCCTACCCCCCTGGGCACGCCCTCCACCCTCATGGGCCCCTCGTTGCTCCACCGACCTACTTCTTCCTCCTATATAAGTCCACGTACCCCAAACATCCAGGAGCAACACGAAAACCTAATTCCACCGCCGCAACCTTCTATACCCGAGAGATCCCATCTTGGAGCCTTTTCCAGAGCTCCGCCGGAGGGGGCATTGATCACGGAGGGCCTCTACATCAACTCTATGGCCTCTCCGGTGATTTGTGAGTAGTTTACTTTAGACCTACGGGTCCATAGTTATTAGCTAGATGGCTTCTTCTCTCTCTTTGGATCTCAATACAAAGTTCTCCTCAATCTTCTTGGAGATTTATTCGATGTAATCTTGTTTTGCGGTGTGTTTGTCGAGCTCCGATGAATTGTGGGTTTATGATCAAGATTATCTATGAACAATATCTGATTTTTCTCTGAATTCTTTTATGTATGATTGGTCTATCTTTGCAAGTCTCTTTGAATTATCAATTTGGTTTGGCCTACTGGATTGATATTTCTTGCAATGGGAGAAGTGCTTAGCTTTGGGTTCAATCTTGCGGTGTCCTTTCCCAGTGACAGCAGGGGCAGCAAGGCATGTATTGTATTGTTGCCATCGAGGATAAAAAGATGAGGTTTATATCATATTGCATGAGTTTATCCCTCTACATCATGTCATCTTACTTAAAGCATTACTCTGTTCTTATGAACTTAATACTCTAGATGCATGCTGGATAGCGGTCGATGTGTGGAGTAATAGTAGTAGATGCAGAATCGTTTCGGTCTACTTGTCTCGGACGTGATGCCTATATACATGATCATACCTAGATATTCTCATAACTATGCTCACTTCTATCAATTGCTCGACAGTAATTCGTTTACCCACCGTAATACTTATGCTCTTGAGAGAAGCCACTAGTGAAACCTATGGCCCCCGGGTCTATCTTCCATCATAATAATCTTCCAACACTTAGTTATTTCTATTGCTGTTTATTTTACTTTGCATCTTTATTTCTCTTTATCATAAAAATACCAAAAATATTATCTTATCATATTTATCAGATCTCACTCTCGTAAGTGACCGTGAAGGGATTGACAACCCCTTTATCGCATTGGTTGCGAGGTTCTTATTTGTTTGTGTAGGTCCATGGGACTCGAGCGTGATCTCCTACTGGATTGATACCTTGGTTCTAAAAAACCGAGGAAAATACTTACGCTACTTTGCTGCATCACCCTTTCATCTTTAAGGGAAAACCAACGCAGTGCTCAAGACGTAGCAATGATAAATCGCAGGTCCAAAAGATCTTCAAAAACTTCGCTAGGAAGGCCCAAAATCAATTTGAAGTGAAGATCAAGAAGGTTCGCAGCGACAACGAAATGGAGTTCAAGAACGCAAATGCGGATACCTTTCTTGACGAAGAAGCGATTTCATACGAGTTCTCGGCTACGTACACGCCTCAACAAAACGGAGTTGTTGAGAGGAAGAACTGAACTCTTATCGAGATGGCAAGAACGATGGTTGATGAGTACAAGACGCCAAAACACTTTTGGGCGGAAGCAGTTGAGACAACTTGTCACGCAACAAATCGCTTGTACCTTCACAAGCTACTCGGCAAGACAGCATACGAGCTTCTCACCGGTAACAAACCCCATGTTGGATACTTTCGAGTGTTTGGTTCAAAGTGTTACATTCTTGATAAGCATCGTCATTCTAAATTTGCTCCTAAATCTCATGAGGGCTTCCTACTCGGTTATGGCTCAAACTCTCACACTTACCGTGTCTACAACAATTTCACCCGAAAAGTTGAAGAGACGGTAGATGTGAAGTTTGATGAATCTAACGGCTCGCAAGTAGAGCAATTGCCAATTGATGTAGGAGACAAAGACCCTTCGGAAGCAATCCAAGACTTGTCTATTGGCAAGATTCGTCCAATGGAGGTGAAGGAGAATACCTCGTCCATCCAAGTGCAAGCTTCTACCTCACGACAAGGTGAACCAAGAGTTGACATGGAAGCATCCACAAGTGGGACACGCCAAAATGAAGAAAACAAGTACACCAATATGAACCTCATCAACCTCCTTCTCCACCTAGATAAGAGAACGACAATGCCAACAATGAAGAAGGCCAAGAAGAAGAACAAGATGATGAAGAAGATGCTTCACCCTGATCCAAACAAAAGCTCCCACGAGTTCGAGCAAGAGTTTCACGAGACCATCCCATTTAACAAATCTTCAATGATATTCAAACCAGGAGAATCACTCGCTCTAAAACTCGTTTGGCTAATTTTTGTGAACATTATTCATTCATCTCTAGCATTGAACCTATGAAGGTTGAAGAAGCATTGGAAGATCCGGATTGGATAAATGCCATGCATGATGAGATACACAACTTTGAGAGAAACCAAGTGTGGACATTGGTCGAGAAGCCCGACAACAACCACAACATCATTGGTACCAAATGGGTGTTTCGCAACAACCAAGATGAAGATGGTCAAGTCGTCCGCAACAACGCACGTCTCGTCGCCCAAGGTTACACTCAAGTCGAAGGTATGGACTACGGTGAGACATATGCCCCCGTTGCTAGACTTGAGTCCATCCGCATCTTACTTGCCTATGCTAATCACCATGATATCACCTTGTACCAAATGGACATTAAAAGTGCTTTCCTTAATGGTGAAATTGAGGAGGAAGTTTATGTTAAATAACCTCCCGGCTTTGTTAATTCTAAAAAACCCAACCATGTTTACAAACTTCACAAAGCTCTTTATGGTCTTAAGCAAGCTCCTAGAGCATGGTATAAATGCTTAACCAAATTCTTTATTGAAAAAGGTTTGAGATTGGGAAGATTGATTATACTATTTTTACTAAAAGGGTTAATGGTGAATTATTTGTGTGCCAAATTTATGTTGATGATATCATATTTGGTTCGACTAACTCTCATTTTAGTGAAAAGTTTGGAAAGCTAATGTCGGAAAAGTTTGAGATGTCTATGATGAGTGAACTCAAGTTCTTCCTTGGTTTGCAAATCAAGCAAACTAAGGAGGGTACCTTTGTTTCCCAAACAAAGTATACCAAGGACTTATTCAAGAAGTCCAACATGCAAGAAAGCAAAGGTATGAAAACTCACATGCCTACTAGTGGACATCTTAACTTGACCAAGGATGGAAAACCGGTTGACCAAAAGGTTTATCACTCTATGATTGGTTCATTGTTATATCTATGTGCATCCCATTCCGATATCATGCTAAGTGTGTGCATGTGTTCACGATATCAAGAAGCCCTCAAAGAATGTCATCTTAAGGCTAAGGGATAGTGAGATACCTAATACATACATCAAATTTTGGCATTTGGTATCCTAAGAGGTCTTCTTTTGATCTTGTTGGCTACTCCGATTCGGACTATGCCGGAGACAA
Source organism: Triticum dicoccoides (assembly GCF_002162155.2). Taxonomy (NCBI): domain Eukaryota; kingdom Viridiplantae; phylum Streptophyta; class Magnoliopsida; order Poales; family Poaceae; genus Triticum; species Triticum dicoccoides. Next base: position 374,408,044 of record NC_041392.1, on the reverse strand, counting down.
GGTTGATAGAAAGTACACTTCGGGTACTTGTCAATTCCTTGGTAGATCTCTCCTGTCTTGGTCCTCCAAAAAACAAAACTCGGTATCCTTATCCACCGCCGAAGCGGAATACATTGCCGCCAGTTCATGTTGTGCTCCATTACTTTGGATGACCCAAACTCTTAAAGATTATGGGATCTATGTGAAACATGTTCCATTTCTTTGTGACAATGAAAGTGCTATTAAGGTTGCTCATAATCCCGTGCAACATTCTCGAACTAAGCATATTGAAGTTCGTCATCATTTATTCGAGATCACGTTGCTAAAGGTGATATTGACCTTAAGCATGTTCGTATCGACAAGCAATTGGCGGATATATTCACCAAACCTCTTGATGAGAAAGTATTTTTCTGTTTGAGAGGTGAATTGAACATCATTGATGCTTCAAACTTGGAGTAGAAACTCCATTCGGATACATGCAAGCATGAGCCTTTGACTAATCCTTGATGTTTCTCTTATGATGATGATATGTCTTGGATATATTTGCACCCTTGCATGTTATCTAACCCTTGTAGGTACTTGGATGAACCAAAATCTATGAGATTGCAAATCACTCACATCTTAAGCAATCTCTACATCACCAAGTCTCTATAATATGGTGGTTGAAGACAAGGAAGCATGAAACCTTTCAACATATCCTTTGACCACTTCTATATATCAAATTTCATTTGGTATCGAATTCATGATTGTCAAATTGGATACATAAGTGCTCTTCCTTGCAAGACTAACCCATGTAGGTAGATGAACTCAAACTACAAGTGATGCTCCAAATTTAATGAGCTACATCAACCTTGAGCATCCCGCACAAGTTCAACTACATGATCAAGTTCAACACCACCACCCAAGGTATGTTATTCCATCTTAGAGAAGCTTTACTCCAAGTCATGGGTCAAAGCAGCTCAACAAGATGCGAATACATCAAAAGCTTAAACGAAAAATGGTAACCCCATTTTGAGCTTAAACGATGAGTATGACTTATGATCAAGTGTTCTCACTTGACTCCTTAATCAATATACTCTAACATAGGTGACTTTGTCACCGCCTGCTTCTGGATGAAGTTCTCTGGTGTTTCTCTGAGTCTTTGCATTTGTTCTTTGCATTTGTCCCTTGCATATTTATTCCCCTTCCTTTATAAAAAAACTTCATCTAAATTTTCTTTTCTCTGTTTTGTTCTACATCTCTTGCATTCAATTCATTGCAAATCCTTCAGTTAATTCATTGCAAATCTTTGTGAGATTCTTTTTGCCTAGTGAGCTGAGGTGACAAATGTTCCCTCTGTCTTGAACTCGGTCATACCGATTTGTCTCTTTCGGTCAAGCCGAACCATTTCGATGCAACCGAAAAATATAACTCGATGTCACTGATTTCACTGCAGAGAAAACAATTTGCCACTTGTTCCTACACCTTTGTTCCAAATCCATTCAATGATTCTTATCCTCTACCGGCATCACAATTTATATGATGCTTTGCTCTGTGACTCAAGGACCAAACCTATTTTGACTCACACTCCAAAAGATCCCTTCTTGGAAATTGATGCCAAAGGGGGAGAGAGAGAGAGATCACATAGATCACATCAAAGCTTATTCTCTTCAAAAGGGGGAGAGAGAGAAAAAGGGAGAGAAAGGTAATCACATCAAAGGCCCCAGATGCTTGGTGTTCAAGAGGAGGGAAGTCACATGTATTTAAGAGGGGAAAGACATGTCTATGTCTATGATCTATTTTGTTCTGATTTTGATTCCCTATGTTCTCCCATTATCCAATAAAAGATTCAGGGGGAGAAAGACTGCTAGGGAAGGAAGTCTTTAAATTCATTGCATATCTTTTACCTTTGGGGACATGTCTATATCCAATAGAGTACCCAGTACTCACACTCTACATGTCATCCCGATCTTGGTACTCTTGTGGCTTCTATTGTTTGCTCTGTCTAGTAGATGTATCTGTGTTATCTAACCTTGTTTACTTAGGTTCATCTTTTCCTAAGCCAACTCAAGAGCACAAGGTAAGTATATGCATCACACCCATATGCATGAAGATTTCTTCCTAATGTACATATTGTTTGCAAGAAGGAATCATGAACATGAAGTTACACTTCATATATTCATATCATTTGCCCTGATGCATATAGCCAAGATACATGTAACACTTTGCCTACTCTGGCATGATTATGCATTACATGATCTTACATTCCATATTGACATGGATGCATACATATAGGGGAGCCTATGCATGTTACATGTCTTTCCAAAGCTTTACTTGTTATCTTTTATATCTTTATCTAAAGCTTTGATGTATGTTGTCATCAATTACCAAAAATGGGGAGATTGAAAGCACAAGTGCTCCCTGGGTGGTTTTGGTAATTAATGTCAACATATCTCTTGATTGGACTAATGTTTTCATCTAGTATATTTCAGACAAGTTCAACAGATGGAGTGGCATGGACAAGAGGATGTGGAACCCCTTTCAAAATGCTAAGGACAAAGGATTAGCTCAAGCTCTAAAGCTCAAGACTCTACATTTTACTTTTAGTGATCCAAGATCACATTAAGTCCATAGGAAAAGCCAATACTATTAAAAGGGGATGAGGTGTTGCTTAATGGGTTGCTTGATCAAAATGCTTAATGATATGCTCCAAAACCCTCAACCACTTTCCCATATCCACATATGTCCCAAACCACAAGTCAAACTCAACCCCACTGAAACTTCTATCTGGCGCCACCGAGTTGTCTTGACATAGCCACTGCCACAAACCCTAATCGATTCAGTCTCATCGATGTGATCTCAGTCTCATCGAGATGGGCTTGCAAACTCTTTGTCGCCTATTACAATAATTTCGGTCTCATCGAGATATGCAATCGGTCGCACTGAGTTTGCTTGACCAACCCTCTGTTTTGATTATTACCAAAATAGGATTCATCAAGTTTTCATAATCGGTCAAACCAAAATGAGGTTTTACCCTAACCCTAGCACATCGGTCCCACTGAGTTGATCATATCGGTCCCACCAAAATGTCTAACGGTCACATTATGAACTAAATCGGTCCGACCGAGTTGTCTGATTCGGTCCCACCGAGTTTGGTGATTTGTGTGTAACGGTTAGATTTTGTGTGGAGGCTATAAATACCACTTCACCCACTCTTCATTCATGAGGAGAGCCATCAAAACATACCTACAGTTCCAGCATACATTTTCTGAGAGAGAACCACCTACTCATGTGTTGAGGTCAAGATAATCCACTCCAACCACATAAATCTTAATCTCTAGCCTTCTCCAATTTGCTTTCCACTCAAAATCATCTTTCCACCAAATCCAAATCAGTGAGAGAGAGTTGAGTGTTGGGGAGACTATCATTTGAAGCACAAGAGCAAGGAGTTCATCATCAACACACCGTATATTACCTTTTGGAGAGTGGTGTCTCCTAGATTGGTTAGGTGCCACTTGGGAGTCTCCGTCAAGAGTGTGGAGTTGAACCAGGAAGTTTGTACGGGCAAGGAGATCTCCTACTTCGTGAAGATCTACCCTAGTGAGGCAAGTCTTTCGTGGGCGATGGCCATGGTGGGGTAGACAAGGTTGCTTCTTCGTGGACCTTCGTGGGTGGAGCCCTCCGTGGACTCACGCAACCGTTACCCTTCGTGGGTTGAAGTCTCCATCAACGTGGATGTATGATAGCACCACCTATCGGAACCACGCCAAAAATCTCCGTGTCTCCAATTGCATTTGCACACTCCAATCCCATCCCTTTACTTTCTTGCAAATTGCATGCTTTACTTTCTACTGCTCATATACACCTACCATGCTGTTTAAACTTGTGCTAAAACTCTACCTTAACTTGAAGAAAATAAGAACTGCAACTTTTCTTTTTTAGGAGTCTATTCACCCCCTCTACACACCTCTTCTCGATCGTTTCACAAATCCAATTCATTTTCTAATCGAACAACAAGCAACCCAACAAGCAAACAAGGCACTGCAATGGTGCCAAAGTATCATCCGTGGTGCCTGTATCAGAGGTAGTAGTAGGACCCTATAGAATTTTGTTTTTTGTCTTTTGTAGAGTCTAGTTTGTTTATGCATGGCCTATAGTTGGTCGGGTCTCTCTTCTAAATGTGATGACAAGTTGCTGCCACAAGACAATGTTGAACAAATAAAAATTTCCAGAATATAGATACACTTATCTTAGAAGTGCATTATGGGTGTAAAAACAGGAAATAGCTGGTTCGATTAAATAGGGATATGCAGTTTGCTAGCACAATGGTGCCTCAGTGCTTCATGTATTTATCAGGAATCGTGTCTACGCAGGGAAAAACACCAAATTCCATTTTTGACTAAAATAATTCCTTTTTTCGTTTCCATGCTTGAGCACTCCCTTAGTAACACCTCTCTCCTTTTTGGTTAGACTTTTCACGCATGTCTTTGCAGGAAAACTCATTTCAGAGTATCACCAAAACTGTTATCCAGGAGATGTACAAGTTTTTGCAACTCTGACTGAATCAGCTTGAATCCCATTAATCATTGATGGTGGTTGAACTTGGATAACTCAGGATTATAGAATATTAAGATTATGTTTTCTTGTATTGAACAGTCAAAACCTTTTCTATAGATTTATGAATATATGCAGTACAAGAGTACTGTTTCCCGTAAATGAAAAACCTTTTTCTATAGTGTTTGGACTTTGGAATGCAATAATCAAGTATGGTAGAGTCGGTTTGTTTTCTAAACCATTGTCGTGGCTTAACTATAGAAAAATGGAGCTTCACTGGCAGGTGGTGATACACTGATCGTGGTTTGAGTTTGTTCACCTTAGCTTCATCTTACCTAATTCAACATGTTGCAGCATATAAGCAAAAAATCATACCCCATCCACGATCAGTGTATCACCAACATGCTGAATTAGGTATTTCAATGTACTGCACTTTGTTGATTAGTTCCTTGAAACTTATCTTTTGAGTAGTTCCTTATCAGTATGAAAACATGTATGAAAAATAATTGCTTCCAGGACAACTTTAGCGCCTTTTCCTCTTTTCAGAATCTATATTTGAGCTACCCCATCCACACACTCAACAATTTTTTGAGTCACGACTATCTCTTGGCTTACCACCCCTTCCATGCCTGCACTCTGCAATGACGGTAGAATGTGGCTTTTATTGTTGTGCTTTCTTAATGCGAGACGCCAGGATCTATGAATTGTGAAGCTGAAATTTGCAAACAGTGATCAATTCTTTTAAGATTTTCCCTATATTTCTTATGTGCTTGTCCGCAGTATATAAATTTATTTCAATCATAGAACACTAAAACAATACTATTTGGGGCTTTCTGATCCATCACCACAAATGAAGAACAGAGAAACAGGAGCACGGGAACCAAAAATTGAGATGCTAAATGAGAGGGATAGGGCTCACAGTGAGGGTCTTCTCATTGCCGCATCATTGGCATCCGCTCTAGAAACATCTCGCCGGAGTCACCCACGCCTTACTCTTCGATCACCCCGACCCCCTCCTGTGGTTGCCGTCAGCACTGAACATGAATAGAAGGTTCAACTGGTGATACTCTAGATCTAACAGTAGGTGCAACGTAGAACCTACATCCATGCTTGACAGATCAAACATTTTTGTACCTCCTGCCAACAGTATCAAGCATCACAAGAACTGCTTTAACTTGGACTAATGATAGCGTTGTATATCATGTATGGAAGAAGGAAGACAATAAGGATTTCATGACTGTGTAGCATTGGCAAGTCCCTTGTCCATGACTTCATCAATAACCGCTTCATAGGTGCGCAATCCTCTAAAGTGTACTTCCATCCTACATAATCACCAACAGAACATCACTTCAGGCAACAAAAATAATGACAATGTACCCGGATTTAGAATAATCACCCACGCTTGACCTTCCACATCCCCAGATTCTGACAAGATTATGTTTGTATTTAATTTTCTATTCTACTTGGTTCTTTACTGAGATGGCTGTTAAAATATATGGACAGTTCATTTATCATCTAATCCTTGCCTTATTATTGAAGAATAAATTCAGTAAAGAGAGTAAATACTAAATAGGCAACAATAAAATTTACTCTGTTAGATTATGCTTAGAAAATAAGAAAACCTACTAAGAAAGTAATAGATACAGATCATGTCACATGACAAACTATAACTACATTCAAACATACCTTTACAAAAGCGGCTATTGTTGTAGATGACACTTGTTCATTTCGGCTAGCCCCTTCTCAAACCGGTAGTTTCCATCTTGTGCCTACTAGTGGAGCCATCACAATGGCTTGAGGTTGATCAAGTGCTGATTCAGCTTAGAGCCACAGCCAGAAAATTCCCATCGACCTGTTCACATGCAAGCCAAACAAATGATGGAATTTGTTAGTGCTTGGGAAAACATGACGGAGAATCATATTACCTGGAGAAACAACACCTAAACTGGCAGCGCAGTCTTCCACTCGCATGTGCTACGGATCTTGCCGTTGTCGAAGAAGACAGCAACAGTACTGACCGGCGGAGGCTCTGGTCGCGGCATGGCGAGGAAACTAGTAGCAAGCATCTCGTCCGAATCGCTCTGCTGGCCGTTGCTTCCCGTGTTGACACATCAACACTGGATTGTAGACTTGATAGCGAAATCAGTGATTGCAAGGGCATTATCCGGTCGATCCTTTTTAATATCTAGAACATGAGCTTAGTTACAATCATCCATCAAGGACAATTTCATATTTGCATTCAGTCATGCAAACAAATAGCATCCTATTCATTTAATGAATGAAGGAAAACAAGATGAAGTAATTTGAATCTGGTATTAAAATGTCATATCTAACATCACCCATAGAAGGACCTTCTCTAGCCCCATGATGCATCGCTATGTGAGTACCACCGGAGCTCTAACATTTGAATGCAAAAATCCAAAGACCATACCACTAAATAGCTCTCACATTTGAGCTAAATATATGTTTTTCTTTCATTATAACAATTAGTAATCTACAAATTTACAGATGTCGAAGCAATACAAATAAAAGTAAAATCACGGTTATAATGCACCTCACCATCCATATCATTAGCTGTATAGTCCTAGTGCAAAATTTACAACATTAACTTTCTAGATCAGAGAATGAAGAACATTCTCAGCGATTCTCAAATTACTAATATGGTATTGATTTTTTCCTAGGGATTAGTATAGAAACACATTAGATTTAGGGAAAACAACTGAAAAGTGACGACTTCTGTTCTAATATGTGTGATAATTTGAACTCCTGGAACTCAAGAGACTGACCATTTATAAACAAGTATAAGAAAATAAACTAACAATGTTGCATTAGAATAAAAAAATGAAACCATTTGGTTGAGTGGTGCTCCTTGTATCATCAACACTTACACATTCTAATAACCAGCTTCTGAATCATCCAAATGAATCAATAATGTTAGGCACCTTATATTTAGATAAGTATCCACGCATCTCAGTGGGGATAGAGCACGAACCAGTGGGTGTATGGCATGCCTAGTGTTCCCAGCGTACTGTAAAAAGAAGGGATTCGAAAGGGAGAGAGGCCTGACCTAGAGGTCGCCGTTGAGGTCCTGTCCAGGGCAAACGCCGTCAAGGTCCGGTCGCAGACACAGTGGGTGTTGAGGAGGCGGAGCATGGCCTGCCACTGATGAACAACGACCTGGGATGGGGTGGCGGAGCTCGAACTAGGGCCAACCTTTTTCGTTTTGTGTGACGAAGTGGATGGTCTGGAGGAGGCGGATTTGGCCTGGCCTCCGCCGTACGCGACATGGGATGGAGTCGCCTACTACATTTAGGGCCCTCCATAGGGCACCCTCCTCGGATGCAGCGGAGTCGAGGAGCCCTCCGCAGCAGCGGCGACGCAGGCATGCTCAGCAGCGATGTCTGCCACAACAAGAAGAGGAAGGGGCGGAGTGTAGGCAGGGGCCCGGAGGAGGTGGTGCCCGGGGCGGGAGAAGGAGAGGCATGAGCGCGGGGGAGAGGCGAGGCGGCGGCAACCCTAGGAATCCATCCGAGGAGAGGAAAGAAGGACGTGTGGGGGCTCGCTTCTGGATGAAGCGAACGCTTCAACCTATCAGAGAAGGAAGCGATTGGAAATCATTTTTGTCTCCTAGCTAGTCCAACGTGCACATGCCCAGCTAGTGCCATAGTCGCGACTCTTTTTGGGTTCGATTTTGTCCTACGTTCTTAATGTGTGCATGTATATATTTTTCTCTAGCCACTGCTTGATTCGAACTAGGTTTTTATTGAGTTCTTTTTTATTTTCTCTTTTTCTAGTTGTTGCAGGTAGCACTGGTGAGAATGAGCGGAGTAAGAAGGTTTACAAGAAGAATAAGAAGAAAGGCAATCTCTGTGGGTTCTAGTTGAGGTTTAACTCAAAACGGCTATGTCAGCTTGGGAAGCAGTTATCACCGGAGAAATGGAGAATTATAAGGAATGACCCATTTGGAGACTTGTTGGACATTGAGCCTTTCAAGGTGCCTCATGAGCTCATTGAGTTTGTTGTGATGTTCACGAATCATTCACTCCGCGAGTTCAAATACAAGAACAAATCCATCAACTTTAGCAAACTCATGGTGAGAAGGATTTTCAACGTGCCATCCGGTGATAGACCTATGAAGTTTCTAAAGAAGAACTATGAACATGACCTACACAACATTTACAAAGAGGGGAACAGGGCGCCAATCGCCCATTTTATCAAGTTGCTTAAAGATTGCAGCGATGAGGATGAGGTTATGATAAATAGGACATGGGCACTCATTGTGTTGGCAATAGTTGTGTGCCCTGGCACTGGCAATATGGTTAACCTTGAGTATCTAGTTTCGCTTGAAGACATGTATTTGGTGCGTGACCTCGCTTGGGATGAGCACTTGTTGACACGAGCAATGGAGGAGGTTGCCGTCTTTCAAGAGAAGAAGAGGATGCAAGCATGAAACTTTTATATTTGGAGATGTATCCAACCTTGTCTTGTTCAATACCAAGAGGTTTCATCTTTTGGGTTTTCTTTTTGGATTTTGTTTTGTTCCTCTTCGCTTTGTCTTGTCATTGTTTGTCATATTTCTTTTGCCTTTCATTGTTGCATCATGGCCTCCTCTTATGTTGCATTGTGCTTGGTGCCATTTTACATATCATCATCTTCATGTGCATCTTCATGTGTAGCACATTGCATTGTGGCATGTTCCATGTGGATCCAAGCTTCAACTTTTCCCCTTCACTCATCACCACCTCTCCTTCTCTTCCTTTCCTTATTTTGTCAAGGGTCATTTTCCCTACTCCTTAAATGTTCATCTTCTCCCTATAAATCTTGCACCATGGCCTAAACCCCTCTGCAAGTTTTCACCCTATCTGAAATTGTTTTGGTCAGGTTCAAGAATGACCCAAGTTTGAACTCAATTCAAACTTGTTATATTTTTCTACCTTTAAAAATGCCCAAACCAATTTTAATAAATAGCGCATAAATCCAGGTTCATGGGAATATTGTGATATTTCTAAAACTCCCCTCCACTTCCCCTGCACTTTTCCTTTTGTGTTTCTGTCTGAAGAAAAAGAAAAAGGAGAAGAGAGCAGCAACAGCAGCCTACCTGGGCCTCGACCTCCTGGCCGGCCCAGCTAGCGCAGCCCCGCAGCCCATCAGCCCGCGCGCCAGCCCGCGCGGCCTCCTCCTCCCTGCTTTTTCTCACCCACGCGCACTCGCACCCCCACTAGCCCCTCGCCACGTGGCCTGACTGGCCCCGCTAGTCAGTGCCTGTCCTATAGACGCCACCCACCTTTTCGTCCTCCTCTCGATGTCGCCATGGGGACCGCGCGTGAGCTCACGCCGCTCACCCTAGCCCCTTTTAAGCCCCTCTCCTTGCCCTACCATTCCGCTAGGGTTCCCTCTCTCCCTCGCCACCGCCAGGGCACCTTAACCCCTAGATCCGCCGTCTCCGTCGCGCCCGAGCGCATCCAGGAGCGTGTCATCGTCGCCGACATGCTCCCCGTTGACCTCCGCCTCGACTAGCATGTCCTTCTTCTTCCCCGTCGTTGACTACGTCCCCGTTGTCGACTACGGAGCCGAAGCCCTCTGCAGCGTCGACCTCTTCTTCTTCTTCGACTCCGGCCGCCGCGGGTGTTCGATCGACATCACCGCCGTCCCCGACCTCCTCTCGCCAAGCCGAGCGCGTCTTCATGCTCGTGGTGAGCTTGCGATTCACCCCACCTCCTTCTCCCTCTATTTTGCATGCTCCAGTCACGCTAGCCGTGCGCACCCGAGCCCATCACCGTCGGACCTCGCCTCTGGCGAGTGCTCCGACCACCGTAGCGCTTCTGCACGTGTCCGTCATCTCCGCCGTGTCCAGCTGAGTCGACCACGCATCTCCGCCGCTCCGTTAGGGCCCGTGGTTGTCGTGCTTGAGCTCATCGGTGCCGCCTCTGTTTGTCGCCGCCGGCGCTGCCTTCGTCGTTGTTAGGTGCGTCAAGTGCCATGCGGGTGTGCGGTTTCTCCGCGTGCATCTGTTGCATTCCTCCGTCGCTCCGCTAGGCCACCGGAGCAGCTCCGGCGAGCCTTCCGCCGCGTCTGCCCGTCGCCCGTGCCCTCCCCTGCTTCCTCTGCTCGAGCATCGTGTGGGAGTCCGCGGGCCCCACTGGTCAGCCTCACGCATCGCCAGGTCCTCCTGTCAGCCTCACACCCACACACACACCCTCTCACATGACACGTGGGACCCACGGGCCCACCTGTCATCCGCACGCTTCTGTCTCTAGCCAAATCGGGTGCCTCGTCCATTTTGGGCCTTTCCAGTTTGGTCCCTTCCTTATTTGGCAAGTCCAGATTGGGACATAGTCCATTTTAGGTTTTTCCGTTTCTGTCTATTTCCCTTTTAGGCAGTTTTTGACTTATTGAACTTGTGAGCATTTTTCTACAACAACCCCCACATATTATATATGTTTTTGGGGTAGAAAAATCCCACCAATCCAGTGGTGGCGTTAGTTTTTTCATTTGAGCAAGTTCATGTACATGTCATTTAACATCATGATGCTCTTTTGTCTTTTTTGTGTGATTTATTTGAAGTATGCTATGAGGTGGTTTTGCACATGGATAACTTCTTTTTCATGCCTACTTCATGCTAGATTTTATTCCATGTCATTTGGTGCACTATGATGAGTGCCACAAGCTTGCAAAGATGCTATCATGAATCTACATATTGGCATGTCATGAATTCTTTTGAGTCTGTAAACAGTCATATCATTTGCCATGTTTGCCTTGGTGATACCATCCTATCTGTGGGTTTTTAGATCAAGCTCAGTAAGGGAGTTTTATTAAGTGCATTTAGTACTGTCATGCCATGATCTTGTGTAATGTAATATGTTCCTGTAGTATATAGTTTTCTATGCTTAAACTTTGCTACCTGGTGCTGTTTCTATCTTGATGCATGCATTTCTGCTAAGTCCCATAAGCTGTTAACTTTTGCATTCTTGCCATGTTGTTTTAGACTTGTTCTAGGGGTTTCTAGCAGTAGCCCAGTGTTCATAATTTTTAGAGCTTCACCTTTACTTAACTGCCATGCTTTGTGTTTTCATGTTTGGGTGTTGTAGCATAGTTTCACCTTGCATCTAAGTGACCATGTTGCTATTTTAAGCAGTTTGCATCATATCTTGTTTTGCTTGTCATTTGCAAATCGTGCATCCGTTTCTGGTGATCTTAATATCGATTTCGACCGAAATCACTCAATCTTTCCAGTGGCATGCTTGGTTTGCCAAGTTGATGCCATGATCATCCTTTCCTTCGGGAGTACCCATATGCATTGCACATCATACCTTGCATTCCATGCCATGTCTTGCATCATGTTGCTTGTGCATTGCACTGTGATTGATTGTTGTTCCGTTGCTTGTGTTCTTGCTTTGGGTAGAGCCGGGAGACAAGTACGTGAACGAGGAACCTGTTGAGTACGTTTACGAGGAGCAAGCTTTCGACAACTCTAAGGACTATGCAGGCAAGATGATCATTACTCTCGATATCACTTCTATCTTTGCTTGCTAAGTTGTTTGCTCTATCGCTATGTCACGCTACCTACCACTTGTTTATCATGCCTCCCATATTGCCATGTTAAGCCTCTATCCCACCTTTGATGCGGAGCATCCCAAGGTCATCCCCATGGATCTACCATCGTCTCACCAAGTGCCTAGCAGACCCATGACACGAGCCCGTGCAAGAGCTCTCGAAACTGAGCTGACATCTCTCCTCTCACAAGTTCACTTCGATGCACATGAGACATGGCTACTAGCTCAAATGGAGACATTATGCATACTCAGGTATCAAGGAGTTAGCCATGAAGAAGCTAAGGAGCAAGGAGAATTAGAAGAGGAAGATGGACGTGAAGAAGAAGAGTTGCGGAAGAAGCTACAGGCTCCGGACGACCGACCCAGCCCGGACGTCCGGCCCCTGAAGGTCACACCTGCCAAAGGAAACCAGGCCAGAGCATGCTACAGTGGCCGGACGTCCGACCTGGACCGGATGTCTGACACCTCCCAGGCTCCGGACGACCGAGCACCTCCGGACGACCGACATCGCGCCAACAAAACGGAATCTACGGAAATCCGAGGAAGACCCACGACCGGCGACCGGACGACCAGACGCCTATGGACGTCCGATGCCGTGGCAACAAAGCCTAAATCACGGACATCCAAAGATCTACGGACGTCCGGACACCCGCGAGCCTCCGGACGACCGGTGCCTCACGGACGTCCGGTGATGAGGACACCAATACCATTGTTACACCCACAACCCCTGCTGCTATACATACTGGACCAATTACTAGAGCTCGCGCACGCCAATTAAATTATTAGGTACTGTGGCTTCTTGGTAATGATTCTAATGTTCATAAGAATATGATGTTGCCTAAATTGGATACATTTGTTTTGCTAACAAATGAAGGGCCTGACATGGGTAAGAGGGATGAACACTGGAGCAAGACCAAGCATGGAGATGATGGCATGCGCAAGGTGATGTAGGGTGGAACCCTATGTAGCCGATCTTTCACGAAAGGAGCGGATCCTGTGAAGAACACGAAGAACACGAGGGGAATCACGAGGGGAAACACGAGAGAATCACTCAAACCAACAAGAACAATCACACATGTGTTAGATCCTCAAAACACAAAGAGATACACGATACACATCCAACAAGGGACGATACAAAGGGTAGCCGTCTTCTCCGTGAGGAGGTCTTGAATACACAAGGGGATCTTCCCGTAAAGCGGTCTTGAATCCAAGGTGGATCTTCTTTGAAGAGGGGACGTGGTCTCTCTCGAGGAGTAGATCCGATATGGATGAGCGAAGCTCTATCTCACAAATGAGCTAACACAACGCTAACCCTAACTAGGAGGAGGTGGAGGAGTATATATAGTCTAGGTCCATGAAGGGGTAAGTGGGAGAGGGATACATGGGCCATGGGCCCGATCTCTGTACGCAGACAGGTACCGGACGTCCGCTGGGGACCGGTCGTCCGGTAGCTCATCGGCTTCCGGACATTCGGTAGTCGCCGGACTTCCGCTCACTTTAGCTCGGTTGAGGTGGCACCGAACGCCACGGAGCTGGCGGTCGTCCAGTCGCCGGTCGTCCAGTGTCGTGGATCCTCCGCTGATTTGGCTCGAGTGTTTATAGAGGCAAAGATGTCTCGTCTTTCGATGAGATGGTGGCTATCGTTTTGGAGGAAGTCGACTTTGACGATCCGACTACGAACGTGCGAGGACGTCGGGCCTTAGCAATCCCTAAACCAACTCCGAGAGTTATTGACCACGCCGGAGCACAATCAACCTGACCACGAAGGTCTGTTTCCTGCAAGCAAACGAAGAACAAGCAAGAAACTGAGATTGCAATCTAGATATTGCGAATATAAGAGGAAAGCTTTATTGATCAAGGTGGGGTTCTGTGATGCCTTTGTCTGGTCGTTGAACACAAACGAAGTACGCGAAGTTGCAGCTATGGCGAACATTAATCTAAAAAACCCAAAGTCTAAACCACGCCCTAAGGGATGTACATATGGAGGAAGAGGGGGGAATTTCGTGGCCCTTGGAGGAGGGCTCTGAAACCAACCCTAACTCTTGTTTCCCCATACATACGGACTCTAAAAACAACCTATACTTAAGTAATTCGAAAATACATGGGCCTGGCCCAAAAATAAGGTGACGCAGCACCTAGGATAGCCTCTGGACGAAATTTATGAAGTGCCATCTTGTATATTTCTTCCAAGGCTTCATGCACTCATTATGGTGGCTTCAAAGTCCTGGAATCATCACTTGTGACTCCGTTCTTGTTCCCCTTGCGCACGTCATCATCTCCATGCATGAACTTGCTCCAAGGTTCATCTTTCTTGTCCAAGCTAGGCCCTTCATTTGTAAGCAAAACAAATGTATCCAATTTAGGTAGCATCATATTCTCATGAACATTAGAATCATTACCAAGAAACGAAAACACCTGGTAATTTAATTGGCGTGCGCGAGCTCTAGTAATTGGTCCAGTTTGTATAGCAACAGGGCCTGTGGGTGTAACAATGGTATTGATGTCCTCATCATCCCCCTTCTTGAAATGAAGTCGTCCTCAACAGAAGCTCATCTTCCTCACCCAAATAAGGCTTCAAATCTGCAATGTTAAAAGTGGGACTAACCCCAAAATCTGCAGGCAGCTCAAGTTTATATGCATTATCATTTATTTTCTCTAAGACCTTAAAAGGACCATCAGCACATGGCATTAGCTTTGATTTGCGCAAATTAGGAAATCTATCCTTACGCAAATGTAACCAAACAAGATCTCCAGGTGCAAACACAACATGTTTTCTACCATTATCTCCAGCAAGTTTATATTTAGCATTCATACGCTCAATGTTTTCCTTAGTTAACTCATGCATTTTTAAAATCAATTCAGCACGTTCTTTAGCATCAAAATTAACCTTCTCCGAAGATGGAAGAGGAAACAAATCAATAGGTGCACGAGGTAGGAAACCATACACAATTTCAAAAGGGCACATCTTAGTAGTAGAATGCAATGAACGATTATAAGAAAATTCAATATGAGGCAAGCATTCTTCCCACATTTTCTTATTATTCTTCAAAACATCCCTAAGTATAGTAGACAATGTTCTATTGATTACTTCGGTTTGTCCATCAGTTTGGGGGTGACATGTAGTACTAAAAAGCAGTTTAGTCCCCAACTTAGCCCATAAATATCTCCAGAAGTGGCTAAGAAATTTAGTATCATGATCTGAAACAATAGTATTTGGCACACCGTGCAAGCGAATAATTTCATGAAAGAACAAATCAGCAACATTAACAACATCATCGCTTTTATGACATATAAAGTGTGCCATTTTCGAGAATCTATCAACGACAACAATTATGCTATCCCCCCTTCTTTATTCGAGGTAAACATAAAACGAAGTCCATAGATATGTCCTCCCAAGGAACACTAGGTACAGGCAAAGGCATATATAAACCATGAGGATTGAGTCGTGACTTAGCTTTTTGACATGTAGTGCAGCGAGCAATAAAACGCTCAACATCCCGTCTCATCTTTGGCCAAAAGAAATGTGTAGCAAGTATATACTCCGTCTTCTTGACACCAAAGTGTCCCATTAATCCTCCTCCATGCGCCTCCTGCAACAACAAAAGACGAATGTTCTAGCTGGAATGCATAGCTTGTTAGCACGAAACACAAATCCATCGTTAAGGACGAACTTGTTCCAAGTTCTCCCTTCCTTACAATTCTGCAATACATCTTTAAATTCAGCATCATACACATATTGATCTTTGATGGTCTCCAAACCCAATATTTTAAAGTCAAGTTGTGAAAGCATAGTATAACGACGAGACAATGCATGAGCAATAACATTTTATTTACCCTTCTTGTGTTTAATGACATAAGGGAAAGTCTCAATGTATTCAACCCATTTAGCATGTCTACGGTTTAGTTTTGCTTGACTTTTAATGCGTTTCAAAGATTCATGATCAGAATGTATAACAAATTCCTTGGGCCATAAATATGTTGCCATGTTTCTAAGGTCCAAACAAGAGCATATAATTCTTTATCATAAGTAGAATAGTTTAGACTAGGCCCACTCAATTTTTCAGTAAAGTATGCAGCAGGTTTGCCATCTTGTAATAACACACCTCCTAATCCAATTCCACTAGCATCACATTCAAGCTCAAAAGTCTTATTAAAATCAGGAAGTTGGAGTAAATGAGCATGTGTCAACTTATCTTTCAATACCGTGAAGGCTTCTTCCTGTGTGGTACCTCAAACAAAAGGCACATCCTTCTTTGTAAGCTCATTGAGAGGTGCAGCAATGGTGCTAAAATCTCTCACAAAACGCCTATAGAAACCAGCGAGGCCAAGGAAACTCCTCACTTGTGTGACCGTTTTAGGCTGCGGCCAACTCTCAATAGCTTCAATCTTGGCTTTATCAACTTCAGTTCCCTATGGAGTAACAACATAGCCAAGAAAAGATACTCGGTCGGTGCAAAAGGTGCACTTCCTAAGGCTACCAAACAAATGTGCATCACGTAGAGCAATAAAAACATCACGTAAATGTTCCAAATGTTCCTCCAAAGATTTGCTATAAATCAATATGTCATCAAAGTAAACTACCACAAATCGTCCAATGAAAGCACGTAAAACTTCGTTCATTAATCTCATGAAAGTACTAGGTGCATTAGTTAACCCCAAAGGCATGACTAACCACTCATATAATCCAAACTTAGTTTTAAATGTTGTTTTCCATTCATATCCCAATTTCATACGAATTTGATGGTATCCACTATGCAAATCAACTTTGGAGAATATTGTAGAGCCACTCAATTCAGCAAGCATATCGTCTAGCCTAGGAATAGGATGACGATAACGAATAGTAATATTGTTAATGCCTCTACAATCAACGCACATACGCGACGTACCATCCTTTTTCGGCACTAAAATGATAGGAACAACACAAGGACTAAGGGATTTGCGTATATATCCTTTGTCGAGCAGCTCTTGTACTTGACGCATAATCTCCTTCGTCTCCTCTGGATTGGTATGGTATGGTGCACGGTTGGGTAATGATGCACCGAGAATTAACTCAATTTGATGCTCAATCCCTCGAATAGTTGGTAATCCCGGTAGCACGTTGATGTAGGGTAGAACCATATGTGGCCGATCTTTCAAGAAAGGAGCGGATCCCGCGAAGAACACAAAGAACACGAGGGGGAAAACGAGGGTTATCACGAGGGGAAACACGATAGAAACACTAAAACCAATAAGATATGGTCACACATATGCTAGATCCTCGAAACACAAAGAGATACACGATCCAAATCCAACAAGGGACGATACAAAGGGTAGCCTGTTCTTCTCCGTGAGGAGGTCTTGAATCCACACGGGGATCTTCTGTAAAGGGGTCTTGAATCCAAGGTGGATCTTCTTCAAAGAGGGGCCGCGGTCTCTCTCAAGGAGTAGATCCGATATGGATGAGCAAAGCTCTATCTCACAAATGAGCTAACATAAGCTGACCTTAGAAAGGAGGTGGAGGTGGTCTATTTATAGTCCTAGCCACGAAGGGGTAAGTGGGAGAGGGGTACAAGGCCAAAGGCCCACGGCTGCGCACAGGCAGGTACTGGACGACCGGTGGGGGTCGGACGTCCGGTTGCTCAGGACGGTCCGGACGTCCGGCGCGCGTCGGATGTTCGTTGATTCTTCTCGGGTGTAGTGGCACTGGTCGTCCGGTCAGCGCCGGTCGTCCAGGCGCTGGGACTCGTCGGACGTTCGGAGGTTTTCGGTCGTCCGGCCGCTGTAGATCTCCTGGCTAGTCCTGGCGTGGTCGCGTCGGACGTCCGGTGGACGTCGGTCGTCCTGGCGCTTTAGAGTGTCGGACATCCGGTGGCTTCCGGTCGTCCAATCACTGTAGACTCCACAACTCCTTCTTCCATCTTCGCTTTCACGCTTCCCTCGCGGATGGTGTAGTTGTATACTTGCGCTCGCACTCCTCCTCGTCGTCCGTACCATTCAAATGTGGTTAGCGTTAGTGCAAAACCAAGCATTCAAGAGGTGATTCACCAAACAAGTGTCGTCAGCATGCAAAGCATATGTTTTGACAAAGGATTGTGATATGGCATATAAGAACATAAATTGAGCACAGGCAAAAATATCATGGGGACAAGCATGTAAATGTGAGGTATTGATGCAAATATATGTGACAAGAGAAGAAGCATCTACCTCAAGTTCATAGCAAGCATTCACAAATTGCTCAATGAAAGGTCTATGGTAGGCATAGGAATCATTCACAACACCAAATAAAATGAAGTGTCTAAACACATGGGTCAAGTGCAAGACAATCCAAGCATAATGTGCATTGGGTGTAGTGAATATCATGTGGAACTCAACACAATAGAAAGAGAAATTGTTCATCATGTGTGAGGCAATCAAAGCAAGCATGTAGCAATCAATGGGACATGGCATATGTGAAGTGATGACATTGTTGCAACCAAACATGTGGGAGGAGCAAGTAATCCAAGAATTGGATGCAACACACAAGGCATATATATCATGATGCATGGAATGGTGAAAATGACAAGTGAAAGCAAGATCTCTAACAAGTGTGCAATCAAGTGGTCCAAGATGAACAATAAGTCTCATGGTGCAAGCAACACTAGTATGATCCGCAATATCCATGCTCATGGTTTGGGGGTTCTCAAAAGAGAAGGATATCACTATGCATCCTTCACAATGCTGAAGTACAAGCAAGTGCGATGTAGGATCATCGTGGTAGGAGGTGGTTCGCTCTCAAGAGCTCGAATGGTCAACTGACGTGATGTGGAAGTTGACACGAGGTCCAAGTTTCCTACACATGCACAAAACAAGGCAAAGAACATATGCACATGGTAGATAAACACATCATCCATCATGATGGTTCTCTTATTTTGCACATAACCATTAGAAGCACAAGTGCATGAATAATATGATGCAACATTGGCTATATTCATGGCACTAGGTATATGGTGCAAGGAGGCAAGACAAGCATGCTTCACAAGAAAAATGTCAAAATCTCCAAATATATGCGAGAATGCTATGGGGGCAAACTCATTATCAAGACTAAAGGCATAATTGCACTCAATACATGGCAATCATCTAGCATGACAGAGGCAACATATGAAGATATCTGACAGCAAACAATAACAATCATGTGCAAAGCATGTAGATGGTTTTCATCAACCGCATGAAGCGAGCAAGTTGAGTCATCGGTGATGCAACAGGGCAAGCAAACATAGTAATCAAGTCGTGCAAGCTAGTAGTGCGAAGATGCAACATACTAGAGTAAATCATGGCAATCATGTCATGAGAGCAAATAATAGGTATAGGCAATGCACATGACATATCGCAAGAACAAACACAAAGCAAGATGAACGTATCATCATAGGCATGGGGCACAAAGCAAACATGGCAATAACAAGCAATATCTCCACCAAGCTTGCAAATACACATACAAGTATGAGAATCAATCATCATGTGTAATGCAAAGCATGGGTCACAAATGCATGGCGAAAGCATAGGAATGAGCATATCATGCAAAGTGAATATGGCAAGATGGACAACAACCCATAGCCAAGTGAGGGCCATGTAGAAGAAATGCACGAAGTCTTTGCGCAAAGAGAGTGGTAGGAAACACACTCCATGGGATCCCAAGTCATCATTGCTCTCTAGAGCTCGTTTTGTCAACTCGTGGGATTGCGAGGATGACAGGAATTCATGGGTACCTACACAAAAGAGACACAAACGAAAGAGATTGTGTGTGTGTGGTAAATGTACACATCATCCGATGTGTATGTGCACGTGAGAGTTAGCACAAGATAAGCATCACTCAAAGAAATTTGATGCATGGTATAAGAACATGTCATCCATCATGAAAGAATAGTTATTATGTATAACATGATGGGGATGCAAATTGAGCATACAAGTATAAGGCACAACAATAGCATTTTTATTCATGGGGAGCATATTGTGCACACAAGTATTGGGATCATGCAATGAATGGGATGAATCAAAATCTCCTAAAATTTATGAGGAAACTATGGGGGTCTCCTCATGAGCAATATCGGAAACATCATATGGAGAAAATGGAGAACATCCAAAACAATGCATATCCGAAGCTAGGTGGTTATGGCATGGCATATGAGATAAATGATGCAAAGGTAGCATGTCAATATCATCACAAGAGAAACAAATGACAATAACCATAGGCTTGTCATCTATGCCATATGTGCAAATTGGGTTAATTTTAATAGCATATGCATTGTCACTATGAAGAGATTGCAAATAAGACATATGGTTGATCTTATGCATAGCATATGACAAGGCAAGCGGGTTGTCAAACATGATGTGACCTAGAGAATTGTCACAAGAAATACTATGTAACATGGCATCACAACTAATAGACTCCACATGGGAATCAGCATACTCATCATAAATGGGAAAATCATCACATGGGGAAGTCGAACTAGCATGAAGCATGGTAATAGGTTGATCAACATCATGTAAGCAATCAATGTCAAGAATGTCCACTAGTGGGACTAGAGCATCACCATCACCTATGTTACCGTTTTCATTCCACTCAAGTGGTGTAGGTGAGGTGGTAAAGACCAAATGGTGGTCATCTTCATCTTGATGGAACCATGTGGGGGGTGCATCATATTCCACCATGGCCATTGTCTTGTCCAAAGGGAGGACGTAGTCGTCGCGAATCGGCGCGTCATCATATATGGGACCTAGCACCAAATGAGAAGACACAATAGAGGTAGAGGTTAAGTTGTTAGTGTTGAAAGTGGCCTCACATGACCTATCAACTATCTCACTCTCTCTATGTGGTGGTTCAGTCACTCCCTCAAAATAGGTGCATCCAATCTCACGTATGGTGGAGTCACTCATCTCACTCAAGTGGTGGGGGTTGTGGCTCTCCTCGCATGGGAATTGGGGTAACACATCATATATGGGGCTAGCGATGAAGTCACTCTCACTCTCAATATGGTGGAAAAAGTCAATCAAGTCATCATACATCGCCGTGGTCGAAGGGAAAATCCCATGCTCAACCATCGCATTGCCGTCACCATGGATGAAGGCCGAAGATTGCACATCATCACTCTCACCTCCTAAGATGGAAGCATCATCCTTGCTCGCCACCTTGTCACTCGCCTCCAAAGCTTGGTCCTTGAGGGTCTCCGTAGTCGTACTCGTCGCCGCACCGTCTTGAAGAAGAGTCATGGAGGACTCGGCATCAACAATGCCACAAAGAGGTATATCGGTGAAGTCAAACTTGGGAGCATCATCTTGGAGCTCGTCGGGCTTGGACATCGTGGTGGTACTAGCCTCATGCTCGTTCTCATGGAGCTTGGTCATCGTGAAGTGAGCTTGGGGTGGATAAGCTTTGGCCTTCACGAGTTCTTGTTCCGCCTTGAGAGCACCAATGTAGTTGTCGTCGAGGGAGTTGTAGTTCTCGAGGAAGATCGTCTTGGAGATGTCATTGTGCAATCCCATCATGAAGTGGAACTTCATCGAAATGGGGTCGTCCACGCCAGCTCATCGCAAGGCAATCTTCATCTCCTTGAAGTACTTGTCGATGGACTTGGATCCTTGGATGGTGTTCTCCAATTGGCGTTGAAGTTGTTCCGTGTAGGTTGGAGGCACGAACTCTCGCCGCATAGCTCTCTTCGTCTTGGGCCAACTCATGTCGTAGGTCTCCGAAGGTGTGTGAAGCCACCATGTCGACGCGTAGTCGTGGAAGTTTCTTGTGGCGCACTTCACTTGATCTTCGGGAGGAATTTGATTTAGCCTAAGGTAGTCGTCCATCAAACGCTCCCAGTCAAGATACTCCTCGGGTTCTAGAGTCCCATAGAAAGGAATCTTGTGGTCGGTGTCGAGGTTGTAGTAGCTCATGGAAGTCGTGGACTTGAGCTTGGGGAGCTTCTCTTGAGGTGCTTGTGGGCGAAGATGCCGTATGTCCGTAGGCGAAGATGCCTTGATGTCGCTTGGCGAAGATGCCAAGGGAGGTGGTGAAGTCGTTGAGCGGTTGTTGGTGTTGAGCTCTTGACCTTCACGTCCTTGTTGGTGATGGTGTCGATGCCGATGTGATTTTGCCGGAGATGGTAGCTCGGAGACATGTGCTCTTGAGCGTCTTCTCGAAGATGAGGAAGACCGCTTGTAGGACTTGATGAGGGTTTTGATCTCTTCCAATTTAGCTTGCATCTTGGCTTCGTTGGAGTTGTTCGTGGCATCGAACTCGTCGTTGTTGTTGTAGACCGAAGATGAAATGCCTTGCTTATCCATCACAAGACTCGAGCAAATGTGAGTGGGAGAAAGAGAAGAACTATACCAAATGTACCTTGACCGATGTTGAAGATGGATCAATGATCACTCAATAGTGTAACGAGGAAATAGCACAATTGTTACCGATCTTGTCGATTTCTCACACCTACACAAATAAGGCTTATAGTGGAGCTAGGTGAGGATAGTGGCACAAAAATTTGATGCAATATGTTAGCAAGAGTCAATAAAGTTGAAAGAGATTCCCAAATTCGCAAGTGAAACAAGTAGACCAATAACAATGAATGCCACACGAAAACACACACACAGATAGATAAATGGGGTCGTGCAACAAAGGAGTGAGCACAAAATGTGGAATCCACGGAAAATTCTCGTGTTGCACAACTCAAGAGAGACGCTAGCATGATTGCTCAATACGCGGATACAACACTTGTGCACAACCTATGATATGCAATATGTATCGACTTTCTATCCCAAGTATGCTATGTATTATGTTCCGGTGGTATGATCCAAGATGATCGGATATGACAATATTATATGCAATGTGGTATGATGCTATGGCTCTTGCTTACAAGCTTCTTTGCTCTTTCTCTTTTGCTTAAAAGCTTATTATTTTTTTGTGTATGGCCACTTTTGCACAATGCATAAACCAAGATAGCAATTGTATATATGCGAGAACAAACTTGAGGCACAAGAGATGATATGATGATACCAATATGATATGGTATGTATGCAATGTATGGTGTAAATAACTAATGTGCACAAGTAACGTGGCCGACAATACTCAAATGGCTAGTATCGATAGGCAAGTGACTTAAAATGGGCTAGGGGTTATCAATGCAATGTCAAGGGAATATACAATGGAGGGATACCATGATACCAAGATGAAATGGAGGTTATCATACTTGGCGATGATGAGTGGCGGTGATCTTGATGGAGATACCAAGATGATGGAGACTCGTCCCTAAGTAGCTGAAGCACCTTAGGAAACGGCAAAACCACGAACTCAAAATCTCAAATGTCAAATGTCAAATGGTGGTAGTGGGATGTGGTGGTGATGTTGCAGAAGCTCAATGGAATTGCGGAATGGCAATGATGGGTTGTGCGAGTAGGCAATGCGTAAGTGGAGGGTATGTTGGTGTACTATACACGGTGTCGGAGTTGGAATCACGGTCCCTAAGTAGCCGAAACACCTTAGGAGAAACTACTCACAACACAAACAAAATTGGGTTAAGTCGGTGTGGCGGAAGTGTATGGTGGGTAAGCCTATGCGGTAGTGGTGGTGGTGGTTGATGAAGAAGCAACCGTCCGTAAATAGCCTAAACACCTTAGGAGACTCAAATCACAACTCAAACATCTACTAATGTGAAGGGGAACAAAATTGGTTAGGTTGCAGAAGTCGGTGGTGGTCTAGCGGATGATGTAGTGGAGGCCCTAGGCAAAGATGCCAAAATTCCAAATATTTTATAGAGTCAAAAGATGTTGGTGGTATTTTTGTGGGAAGGAGGATGTCAAGAGATTTCCAATGAGCTAAAGAACGCGAAAATTGGACTCCGGATGAATTAGTTATGGCCGAAGCAAAAATCAGCCGAAGGTGATATCTACAAGTTACGGACGTCCGTAAAAGGACGGATGTCCGGGGGCCGGACATCCGGGCAGGCTCAGAAATCCGTAAATTTGGCTTGGGTTAGGGGTTTCGGATGTTCGAAAAGGTCGGACGTCCGTAAAACGTCGGTTGTTTGGTGTATCGGGGTCAACACGGGATTTGAGATCCGGGACGCAATTTTGGGCGGAATTTGATGATTTTGGGGTCAGAATTGATGAGATTTCGTGGATGAAAGATGGGGAAACTTGGGGAGATGCTAGATGCACTTGAAACCAAGAAAATCCATGGATCAAAATCAACAAAACTTCCTCAAACTAACAAATCCCAAAAAAATTTGGGGCTATTTTGGTGGGGATTTTCGAATTTAGGGAAGAACACAACAAAATCAAGCTAGAAAACGAAGAGGGGAGGCTCCGAAATCGTGATCAACGTAGCTCTAGATACCAAGATGATGTAGGGTAGAACCCTATGTGGCTGATCTTTCATGAAAGGAGCGGATCCTGCGAAGAACATGAAGAACACGAGGAGAAAAACGAGGGGAATCACGAGGGGAAACACGAGAGAAACACTAAAACCAACAAGATATGGTCACACATATGCTAGATCCTAGAAACACAAAGAGATACACGATCCAAATCCAACATGGGACGATAAAAAGGCTAGCCGATTCTTCTCCGTGAGGAGGTCTTGAATCCACACGGGGATCTTCCCGTAAAGGGGTGTTGAATCCAAGGTGGATCTTCTCTGAAGAGGGGGCGCGGTCTCTCTCAAGGAGTAGATCCGATATGGATGAGCAAAGCTTTATCTCACAAATGAGCTAACACAACGCTGACCTTAGAAAGGAGGTGGAGGTGGTCTATTTATAGTCTTAGCCACGAAGGGTAAGTGGGAGAGGGGTACAAGGCCAAAGGCCCACGGCTGCGCACAGGCAGGTACCGGACGACCAGTGGCTCAGGACGGTCGGACATCCGGCGCGCGTCGGATGTCCGTTGATTTTTCTCGGGTGCAGTGGCCCCGGTCGTCCGGTCGGCACTGGTCGTCCGAGCGCTGGGACTCGTCGGGCGTCCGGAGGTTGTCGGTCATCCGGTCGCTGTAGATCTCCTAGCTGGTCCTGGCGTGGTCGCCTCGGACGTCCGGTGGACGTCGGTCATCCGGGCGCTATAGAGTGTCGGACGTCCGGTGGCTTCCGGTCGTCCGGTCGCTGTAGACTCCGCAGCTCCTTCTTCCATCTTCGCTTCCACGCTTCCATCGCGGAGGTGTAGTTGTACACTTGCGCTCGCACTCCTCCTCCTCGCCCGTACCATTCCAACAATACCTATGCATGCACAAGTGGAGTGTCACGTAGTATACCATCCTCGAAGGGGTCAAGTGAGCATGTGTAAAGGAGATGATTTACCTTTGTGTATGTGAAGTAGATGTCGCACGTGTCACTTGCTGAATGGACTCTTGACATGGTGATGTGCGTAGGATGCTCCGCATCACACGTCTTGTGGAAAGACGTCAGCAAACTCCTGCAAAATATTAGTGACAACGGGAGGCAAAGAGGAAGGCATGTCCTCGAATGAAAATAATGCCTCTTTGCACACAAAAGCATAGCAAACATATTTGCTAAAATCCAGATCATCAATATCAGATTTGGTGGCAAGTAAACATGCACTTTTCAATTTATTTTCAGAAGCAACACTAGATGGTTTATTATTAGACTTCATTTGTTGCTCAAATTCTTTTGCCACAATCTGATTTTCACTCTTATTTTGCTCCTGTTTTTCGTTATTAGCTCTATTAATATCATCTTTCAAAATGGAATCAGGAGTCATAGGAAGCAAAGTAATATTTTTGTCCTTATGAACAAGAGTATAGTTATTGTTTCTACCATGGTGTACATAATTTTTATCAAATTGCCATGGTCTACCAAGTACTCCCTCTGTTCCAAATTACTCGTCGCAGAAATGGATGTATCTAGAACTAAAATACATCTAGATACATCCATACCTACGACAAGTAATTCGGAACGGAGGAATTAATAAGGAACATGCTTGCATAGGTATCACATCACAATCAACATAATCAGCATATGTAGAGATACTAAAATGCACACGAACATTACGTGTTACCTTAACCTTGCCGCTGTTGTTGAACCATTGGATGTAGTAAGGATGTGGATGTGGTCTTGTGGTGAGAGATAGCTTCTCCACCATCTCCATGCTAGCCAAGTTGTTGCAGCTCCCTCCATCTATGATGACGCGAACAGAACGTTCCTTCACAACTCCCTTTGCATGGAACAAATTATGCCTCTGATTTTGCTCAGCTTGTGTAAGCTGCACACTCAAAACATGTTGAGCAACTAAACATTCATACTTGTCAGCATCTTCAGCAGCCATGTATTGTGTCTCATGATCAGAATCATCTCCACCGTGTTCTTCATGTGTAATAAGAGCCAAAGTCTCCTCATCATAGTCACTAGCGGACTCATACCCACCATCCTCAGTAACAATCATCACACGCTGAGATTTGCATTCTCTCACAAAATGTTCTCTTCCCTTACAACAGACAAATAATATCACTTGTGTGCCCTGTTGATGCCATGGAGGAAGAAGAGTTCCGCGCAGGCCCGACAAGTGTGCTCTTGGCAGATAGTGGTGGTTGTGCCTGCTTTCTTGTATCACGGCTTGAGGTGGCACCTGATCGAGGTCCTGGTGCAGTGGAAGTAGACGATGCACGTGGTGTCCATGATGAAGATCGACCTGCAGAAAAGTTAGTTGGCACCAATGCCTGTCGATCCTGCACTTCACGTTCAACTTTACAAGCAAGATGGAATTAACGAGTGATATTAGTATACTCCTTATACTCTAGAATGGTCTGAATCTCTCTATTTAATCCACCCATAAAACATGCAAGCATAGCTTCATTCTCCTCAACAATACCACATCTAATCATGCCAGTTTGTAATTCCTGATAATATTCTTCTACATAATTTTTTCCTTGTCTTAAGCACTGCAATTTTTTAAGTAATTCACATTGATAATATGGTGGAACCCAACGAGTACGCATAGCAATTTTCAAAGCAGCCCAAGTAGCTGGAATAGGATATAATCTACAATGTTCAGACCACCAAACACATGCAAAACTATTGAAAGCACAAATAGCAGCAGGAACACGTCTCTCCTCAGGATATTGTAAACATGTAAAACGTTGTTCAGTTTCTAACTCCCAAGTAAGATACATATCAGGAACATATCTACCCTCAAATGGTGGAATATTCAACTTCAATTTAGGAAAAGGTCATGATCTCGTACATCAAGTGGTGGTGCAGCACTACCGCTATGATGATATACCCGAGGACGACCTGGTGGTGGTGGTGCAGCACTACCGCTACGATGATATACCCGAGGACGACCTGGTGGTGGTGGTGCTGGTGGTTGCACGTAGTTCTGATTTTGATCAACCTCATCCTCATAATGGTCCTCCACCTCTGCAGTAGCAGCAGGAGCTACAGAAGCATCAACAATGGCACCAGAATTTTGCCCAGGGTCAATGGGAACGCGTTGTGCTCATCCCACTTGATTTGGAAGGCGACGTTGTTGTTGTTGTTGTAGAGGTGCGTTAGGTGCAGCCGTTAGTGGTGGTGGAAGACGCGCGAGCAATTCATTAGACTTGTTGTCGAGCTTTGTTTCGAACATCTTCTCCATGCCATCTATCTTCTACATGGCATCTTCAAATCTGTTTAGCACATCTTGCACCTGTCCACTCATCATTTGCTGAAATTTATCATGCAACTCCTTATTCGTCATGTTCTCCCAGTCAGTCTCGTGGCTTGTGATCCTGCCATGGTTAGCAGCAATAGAAACACACAAGAATATGACCCTACAGACTACTAACAAATGGTGGTGGAGGGTGTCACAAATCCGTCAAGCAAATCTCAAATTCTTACCAGTTCTTACCCAGCAGCAGGCGGTGATCGGCATTTGATGTAGTCAAAACTCTCAAAGCTTGGATAGAGCGATTACCAGAGAGAGTCAAACGCACGATGTAGATTTATGTGGAGCTAGGAAGGCTTATAATATGGTAGCAAAAAGATTAGCAATAATCAATTCAGAGATGCAAAGTTGAATAAACGCTCAATGACAGTACTTTGCTGGCCCTAGGCTAGACCGTGCTAGAGACGCGAGCCTAGAACACTAACAAAATCACAACGATGCACGTAAACAAGGGAAAAGCACACTCTAGAAATTTTTTCGCTCTTTTTTTTGCAAAAAATCACTATAATGGCGAGTGTCTCAAAACTCTTCCCAGGTCAAACTGACAGGACGGGCATGGAATTTTTTTTTGACTTTTTTTTCGGAAATCAGGGCAGCGATGACGAAAGTGTGACAAAAAATCACTATGGTGGCACGTGGCTCAAAAGACTCCGAAAATCGTAAAAATAGGACAGGGAAAAAATATTTTTGCCCACAAAATTTTTGTCGTAAAAACTACCCGAGGGTCTCCGGACTCTTTTTTTTTTCTTTCGAAACCTACTCGGGCAAGGAAACACGAATTGGAAAATAGACGGATCTAAAAAACAAACCTAATATGAAATGAACTCAGATTGGTGGTGGATATATGGTGGTAGGATATGGCAGCGGTGGTGGTATATGGATACGGATTGGTGGTGGTATATGGATACGGATTGGTGATGGTATATGGAGACGGATTGGTGGCGGATAAGCGGTGGTGGTAGAAAGCAGGGGCGATGATGATGGTGCGGCGGTGGCGTGACAACTTATGACCAGAACTTGAAACTCTAAAAGACTAGACTCTAAGACCAGCAACTAGACACGATGATGTAACCGCAAATTCAACAAAGCAAAATACTGAAAAGACTATGCAAAGGCTCATACTGGTTCGGATATGATGAACTAACCCTAATTTTTTTGGCTTTTTCATGGACTGTAGGTATGAAGAACAGACTCGATCTAAACTACGAAAAACTGTAAAATCACACCGAGCAACCTGGAAATATGATACCACTTGATAGAGGCAAAGGTGTCCCGTCTTTCGATGAGATGGTGGCTATGGTTTTGGAGGAAGTCGACTTTCACGATCCGACTACGAACGTGCAAGGACGTCGCGCCTTAGCAATTGCTAAACCAACTCTGAGAGGTTATTGACCACGCCGGAGCACGATCAACCTGACCACGAAGGTCTGTTTCCTGCAGGCAAATGAAGAACAAGCGAGAAACTGAGATTGCAATCTGGATATTGCGAATATAAGAGGAAAGCTTTATTGATCAAGGTGGGGTTCTGTGACGCCTTTGTCTGGTCATTGAACACAAACGAAGTACGCGAAGTTGTAGCTATGTCAAACTTTAGTCTAAAAAACCCAAAGTCTAAATGACTCCCTAAGGGCTGTATATATGGAGGAAGAGGGGGGGGGGGATTTCGTGGCCCTTGGAGGAGGGGTCCGAAACCAACCCTAACTCTTGTTTCCCTTCCCTCATGGTTTATATATGCCTTTGCCTATACCTACTGTTCCTTAGGAGGATATATCTATGGACTTTGTTTTAGGTTTACCTCGAACAAAGAAGGGTAGGGATAGCATATTTGTTGTCGTGGATAGAATCTGGAAAATGGCACACTTTATACCATGTCATAAAAGTCATGATGCTGTTAATGTTGCTGATTTGTTCTTTCGTGAAATTATTCGCTTGCATGGTGTGCCAATTACTATTGTTTCAGACTGTGATACTAAATTTCATAGCCAGTTTTGGAGATGCTCCTGGGCTAAGTTAGGGACTAAACTACTTTTTAGTACTACTTGTCACCCCTAAACTGATGGACAAACCGAAGTAGTCAATAGACCATTGTCTACTATGCTTAGGGCTGTTTTGAAGAATAATAAGAAAATGTGGAAAGAATGCTTGCCTCATATTGAATTTGCTTATAATCGTTCATTGCATTCTACTACTAAGATGTGCCCTTTTCAAATTTTGTATGGTTTCGTACCTCGTGCACCTATTGATTTGTTGCCTCTTCCATCTTCGGAGAAGGTTAATTTTGATGCTAAAGAACATGCTGGATTGATTTTATAAATGCATGAGTTAACTAAGGAAAACATTGAATGTATGAATGCTAAATATAAACTTGCTGGAGATAAGGGTAGAAAACATGTTGTGTTTGCACCTGGAGATCTTGTTTGGTTACATTTGCGTAAGGATAGATTTCCTAATTTGCGCAAATCAAAGCTAATGCCACATGCTGATGGTCCTTTTAAGGTCTTAGATAAAATAAATGATAATGCATATAAACTTGAGCTGCCTATAGATTTTGGGGTTAGTCCCACTTTTAACATTGCAGATTTGAAGCCTTATTTGGGTGAGGAAGATGAGCTTCCGTCGAGGACGACTTCATTTCAAGGAGGGGAGGATGATGAGGACATTAATACCATTGTTACACCCACAGCCCCTGCTGCTATACACACTGGACCAATTACTAGAGCTCGCGCACGCCAATTAAATTACCAGGTATTGTCATTTCTTGGTAACGATTCTAATGTTCGTGAGAATATGATGCTGCCTAAATTGGATACATTTGTTTTGCTTACAAATGAAGGGCCTGGCTTGGACAAGAAAGATGAACCTTGGAGCAAGTTCAAGCATGGAGATGATGGCGTGTGCAAGGGGAACAAGAACGGAGTTACAAGTGATGATTCCAGGACTTTGAAGCCACCATAATGAGTGCATGAAGCCTTGGATGAAATATACAAGATGGCACTTCATAAATTTCGTCCAGAGGCTATCCTAGGTGCTGCGTCACCTTATTTTTGGGCCAGGCCCATGTAATTTTGAAATACTTGATTATAGGCTGTTTTTAGAGTCCGTATGTGGGGAAACAAGAGTTAGAGTTGCTTTCGGACCCCTCCTCCAAGGGCCACGAAATTCCCCCTCTCCCCTCCATATATACAGCCCTTAGGGCATCGTTTAGACTTTGGGTTTTGTTTAGATTAAAAGTTTGCCATAGATGCAACTTCACGTACTTCGTTTGTGTTCAACGACCAGACAAAGATGTCACAGAACCCCACCTTCATCAACAAAGCTTTCCTCTTATATTCGCAATACCCAGATTGCAATTTAAGTTTCTTGCTTGTTCTTCATTGCTTGTAGGAAATAGACCCTTGTGGTTAGGTTGATTGTGCTCCGGCCTGGTCAATAACCTCTCGGAGTTGGTTTAGCGATTGCTAAGGCGCGGCGTCCTCGCACGTTCGTAGTCAGATCGTAAAAGTCGACTTCCACCAAAACGAAAGCCACCATCTCATCGAAACATTGAGACACCTTCGCCTCTATCAACAATGGTACAACGCGTTCGAGCAGAGAAGCTCGAGAGCGTCGAGCTCATCGACAATGGCGGATTGTGGCTTCGGGTGCTCATGGGGCGGTGGCTGGCATGCAAATTAGAGCACGTGGGTGAGGGGGAATGCGGAGGAGCTCACTGGGATTCCATTGGAGGACTCAGCAGGCTCGGGGAGGCACCATGGACGATGAATGGGCGTCGGAGATCTCGGTTGCTCGAGGTAGAAGACGACCCTGGTGGTGATGAAGCAGGGCCTCCGGCATCGTGTAGCTCGGTGGAGAGGACGAGGAAGACGCTGCGGTGCTTCTGGGCTCAGCGGCAGGGCGAGGGGTGGCCGGTGGCCACGGGTACAACGATCAGCGTCGGTGAGCTCGCTCGGGCACGAGGTGTCGAGCGAGAGAGTGGAGGGAATGGGGACAAAGGAGTGGGCGAGAGGGTCCGGGGTGATGCGTGGCGTCGTCCAGACGTGTCGGGGAAGTGGCGGGAAGCAGGAGGTGGCGGGGCACGTGCTCGCACGCGGCGGCCACACGAGCGCTGTCCTCCTGGCGGGAGGTAGGTGGTGACTGGCAAAGGCCAATGGGCTGGGCCTCTGCTGGGCCACTAGGTAAGCCCAGGTGAGGTTCCTCTCTCTCTATCAGTTCTTTTATGTTTTCTATTTTCTATAATTTGTTGGATTTGATTTGAAGCATCAAATCATTTAGAACTTTCAGTAAATTTTTATGTGAGCTCAGGAAACTAGTCCAAGGCCACATGCAAACTTACAAAAATTATATCATGAACCTATTTTGCTCATATCTTTCTTACAAACTTGTGATATGTCATGTGCATTATGTATGCCCACCATTTGCACACATGACATGCTTACCATGATTACTCCTAGTACGTTGCATCTTCGCACTACTAGCTTGCTTGACTTGATCTCTATGATTGATTGTTTTGTCGCATCACCCATGTTCCATTCTTACTCGCTTTCTTGGGTTGATGACATATATGTTCATGCCTCTCACATGATACATCTTCTTCATTGTCGCTTGCCTCCAATTGTTGCATCTATGCTTATTGATCTCGGAGACTTGGACATATTACTTGTGATGCATGCTTGTTTACATGAGCCTATTGTATTTGGTTGTTCTCGCATCATATGCCTCCATACTATGAAATGCTCCCTTGTCCTTTCTTATGATGAGCATGATGCATACACTTGTTGGGTATCTAACCACACGAATGATAGGTTTTGCACTTCCGCTAACCTCATTTGTTTTTCCAAGTGTTTGTCATGTTCTTTCATTTTAGAGGATTCACAAGGAGGTGCCGTTATGCGACAACTTGGTCATGCGAAGGCATACACGATGTGCAACACCGACATTTGCAAGAATAACCTAAAGGTGAACTCCTTCCCTTTGAGCCATCCTCAAATACGAATATTTGATGGGTCATTCTTTCGTTGTTGTTTCCTTCTTGTTGTCTACATGATACATCTCGCGAACGGAGGACCGACATTGAAGATTGGCTCTATGGACCTTCGCATTGAGGAGCGCTCGGACTTATTGGATGCACTTTCAAACCGCCACTCATGACACAACATTGAGCATTGGTACACGAACACCTCCATATTTGTTGATTGTGCTCACACATATCATGCTCGATGGACATATCATACACATGAAAAGTTTGCACCCTATGCATGGATTGACTCACATTATGATTGCCTTGTTGCATCTTGTATTCTCATGTCATCCATGATATATGAGCTTGCGCATTTCCTTAGCAAATTTGTTGTGATCTTCCTTGATGACATATTCATACATCAAGATCATATTGTCCATCATCAATTGCATGATAACATAATCATATTGAGAATCCATTGCCATATTCATGCTATTGATAAACCGTCTCACTATGACATAATTTTGCACCGTGGTTGCATTGATCATATTCACAACACATTTGTGTGCACAATGAATGCTTTTGCTCCCATGAATGCTTTGCATATCATTCTAGATCATCTTGATAAGCTTCTTGCGCTTTGTCACGAACAAACTTGCCGCATAGACTCATACTTACTTGATGGACACTTTGTATGCGCTCATAATTATATTTCCGAGTGTTGTTTTTGTTTGCTCTTTTTGCATGTATACTCCTCCGGCGACACCTTGGAATACTTGGATTGCTCCATGAATTCCACTTCGTCCAACTACAAGTCCGTCGACGACAACCGTTTCCATGGTGATGAGGATCACGATCCGAGGTCGGAACTTTCCCAAGGGGGGGGGGAGATGATGCGGAGCATCCCACATTCATCCCCATGTACACTCCGACTACTCTCCAAACCCCAAGAGGACATATGACGAGTCCTTGAATATATGCCATGAGACGCAAGGTGAACTCACTCCACTCTGAACCTTCACTTTCTACATGTGAGACATGGCTACTACCTCCAACGTGTGTGCTATGCATGATCAGGTACTTAGAGGAAAGCCATGGAGCCACCACATCCAACAGACGAGATAGCGAGGACACCAAGTACAAGGACCAAGAGAAGAAGCTGCCTGAAGTCTTCAGCCTCCGGACGTCCGATGCCTGGAGCTACCACCAGCCTGAAGAGTCAGCCCGCGAATGCTACAGCGGTCGGACGACCGACGCAGACCGGACATCCGACACCCCCAGGCCCCGGACGACCGAGCGCCACTGGACGACCGATGCCACGGCGACAGAACACTATTTACAGAAGTCCGAAGACTTCCGGACGTCCGGACCGTCCCGAGCCTCCGGACGTCCGACATCCACCGGACGTTCGAAGCCTGTCTGTGCACATTGTTGTGGGCCGAAGCTCATGTACCCCTCACTTACCCCTTCGTGTCCCTAGACTATATATACTCTTCCACCTCCTCCTAGTTAGGGTCAGCGTTGTGTTAGCTCATTTGTGAGATAGAGCTTAGCTCATCCATTCGGATCTACTCCATGAGAGAGACCACGACCCCTCTTCGGAGAAGATCCACTTGGATTCAAGACCTCCTCGCAGAGAAGACCATCAAGGCCTCCTCACGGAGAAGACCATCTACCATTTGTATCGTCCTTTGTTGACTTTGGCTCTTGAATCTCCTCTCGTGTTCCAAGGATCTAGCACATGTGTGACTTAATATTGTTGGTTTGAGTGTTCCTCTTTGTGCCCCTTTGTGATTTCCCCTCGTGTTCTTCGTGTTCATCGCGGGATCCGCTCCTTTCATGAAATATCGGCCCCTAGGGTTTCCACCCTACATCACATCATCACGGATATCGAAGTCCTTGCACAAGTCATATGATTAGCTCTTATGAAGAAACTTCTTCTCCCTGAACAAATCAGCCAGTGGCTTGGTGTGCTATTGAATACATATGGAATGGAGGTAATTAATCTACCAAACCACATAATACTTCGCACATGCATGACTGACTTGGGATGATTCCAGAGGAAGCAAAACAAACTTTCTCAAATCCACGGCGGCAACTTGCACCAAATGAATGTATCAGAGAAAGTCACTTATTTTATCCAAACATAGGCTTCATGAACGGGACACGAAGATAATGCTTACAAAAGTTTCCAACACTAGCTTGATGTTCAACATGAAACATGGAGGAGACAAGATGCTACTGATGGGCTCAACAACAACTCATCAGAATTTCCATATCTTTGGAATTCCACCATTATGTGAACAATGTGATAGTATTGGCCAGACCAAAAGATGTAATGGTGTATGCTCGAGGGATCAACCACAAGTAAGACAACATTACGAACATCGTTGGTTCTAATTTGATTTGAGGATAGACCTCACTCAAATAAAAGTTTGGACAAGACAATAGATCCAACAACTGATCACGAGGATCAATCGTTGTAAATATCATCTTTCTTCAATGCACACACACAAAAGATATCCCTTTATGATGAACCAAGTCGGACAAGCTTCCATCTTCCAACTCTCCAAGTTGTTGTTTAGCTCAACCAACTAGTTCAGGGGTATCTGACACATATTCTTGGAGAAGGGTGGTTTACAAGAACCCAACTCGATCACGAGCTCAACATAATAGTCAGGGGACAACCTGGTGATACTTCCGAGAAGATATTCAGAAAAGGACGAACCACCGATATGTTATTAAGCCTGAGAACAATCTTACTTTTCAAGC
Organism: Triticum dicoccoides; assembly: GCF_002162155.2. NCBI lineage: Eukaryota > Viridiplantae > Streptophyta > Magnoliopsida > Poales > Poaceae > Triticum > Triticum dicoccoides. The sequence continues at coordinate 374,372,605 of NC_041392.1, read as the reverse complement.
AAGATGATGTGATCAAATAAGCAAGGATTGACACAATCCCAACTCTTGATCAAGGAGTGCACCAGGGAAAATGGACTAGGTAACACGATCAATCTTAGAATGATAATTCAATAACCAACACACTAAGAATGAACCTATTGTCCATTAACTACCGAGAAATGGGGTTGCCTGGAGTATTGATTTCACACATCATGATTCACTTGTCGGTATTTCGGTTACAAAACACCGGCACCAAGGAACGAACAACAATGGCGAGAAGTATCACTGCATCAAGAATTCATAAGAGATGGTGCAATTCTCATGACAATCCTGACATAAAGGGGGTAATACTCCAAGGTAGAACAGAACAGAAGTTGGATTAGCATTCTTGATCTGGGGAATACAACTACTTTGACCAGTCCAAGAAATGGATGAGGTGCTGGAGTTTGTTTCTCCTAGTCATTCCGAAATAGAATGGCTTGACGGACCACAAGAGTAAAAGCCATCGATGAACATGAATGCTCACATACTCTTGACTATTAATTGATAGATGATGGTCGGACTACGGCTGAAGAAGGACAACTCAAAGGAACATATAACTTTTTGAGTTGTGGATGCATGGATTAGTATGTCGAGCAAAGTTCAACATTTCTTCCGGATAACCCATGCAGAAAGGTAGCACTGGCAGAGTCACAATGTAGAATGGAGAACTCATCGAGAACACTCTTACTGTGATCCTTCCATTCAGAGAACGTCTGCCTTGGCTGGTTCATGGTATTGGAAGAAGGAAATACCACAGACCTCGAGGACTATCGTAAAGGTTACTACTATCCAAAAGGAACTAGCAAACACTATCAAAAGGAGGCTTAGGGTGAAACTCAGGTTCAAGAACCCAGGAATGGAATGCCTACTAATTAAATGACATCACGGGATGCTTTCAAGAATGATGGCCGGAATCATCACACTGGGAACACAAAACATGTCTAGGTTACTAGGTGACTCCCTAAGACACCTAGGGTCATAAGAATAGATCCAACATATATGTCGACGCAATGCAGTACCTCAACTCACCGATTAGTGTGCTTAATCTGGCCCAAAAGAACATCGGGAACGGAAAGAAGGGAGTTGCAAATGCATCAGACTATTTAGAAACCTGGGATGACTCGGACATCATAACGGCTATAAATGCTCAAAAAGATTTGAGACATCCTACAAAATAGTGGCATGACCACTCAACATCACAATATCAAGGTTCGAAGGCCATCTATGAACATACGGAAGTAGTAGAAACTGATCCGAGACTTGAATCCATCAATCCTATAAGTCTATGGATTAGTAACACGTGATCCTGATAGAAAGAATAGAAGGCCTAGTTCCTTAACCCCGTAGGAAAGATAAGTTGACTCGGATCAGAAGGGCATAAGGTAAAGGAGTAAAAAGAGCCTTACGTTCCCATCCACAATCAATTCCCTTATATAACTAAAGAATTTCTAGACTAAACTTCGACCAGTTTGGCTTGGTAATCCTACAGGCTGTCAGGCTCTGATACCAAAGCTGTCAGGACCCCGATCCTAAGTCACACCGATCTAGCATGTAACACATCATATCACTTTGCGGCCTCACGCACGGTATTCCCATGGGTGCCACCTTACCTGGCCCGGGACCGTTTGCGCCTTTTGGCTCACGTATAAGATAGTGTCGCTAGCATCCATATGACAGAGAACCCGGGCCGACATGACTAGTAGTGAATCCAAAGTGGCACTAACTTACAGGGGTAGGTATACATGACCCAGCAACGAACATGTTGGTCATCAACGTATGAACCCAAGTCGTAGCAAGCTACAAGGACTTAAAGGAACAATGTATGACATTTCCCGAAGGGACAGACATAGGAACGAAGGACACATGCCAGCCAGCCTAAGTGTTCCGGAGCAGTAGCAATCTACCATGGCTCAGTGGAAGCACTAGCAGACATTTCCCGATAAGAGAGGCTACCAAGATTAAACAACTAGGTTGTCGGATCCCATACCAAGCATTTCAATAACATACACACAATATGCTCGATATTTGCAAATACAACATGGCATCACAACAAAACTCTATGACTCAAAGTATTTATTCATTAGGCTCCGAGGAGCCAGATATTACAAACATGGGTCTGATAACCCAACATTCAATTCATACAAGCAATAAGCACATGCGAAAGCTTAACTTGTGTGAGTACAGACAACTATAAATGAAAAGGCTGAGAAGCCTGACTATCTGCAAGACCCTGCCGAGGGCTCAAGATCGTAGATGAGGAAACAAGCTAAACGTCGAAGTCCACGCAGAACTACTAGTGAGACTGAAGTCTCTCTGCAAAAACATAAATTAAGCACACATGAGTACAAATGTACCCAGCAAGACCTACATCAGAACTAGCTACATATGCATCAGTATCAACAAAGGGGTGGTGGGGTTTAACTGCAGCAAGCCAGCTTTGACTCGGTGGCTATCCTGAACTACGACTGCAAGTAACTCTTTTGAGGTGGCGCACACGAGTCCACATATTCACCATATCAATACACCACTATGGATCCGCTCCCGTCTCCCTAGGAGAAGGCCATCCATAGCACTCACGCTTATCTTGCGTATTTCAGAGTATCCTGTAACACCCTCGATGCGACTATAGCTCCCACGTGCCGAGGCACGACTTAGAGACATAATCGCATTGAAGGCATATGTCGCAAGTTAGGCAATCTTCACAACATCCCATGTAATATAAATAATAAAGGGAAGATAACATAGTTGGCTTACACTCGCCACGTCAATCAAGTACATAAATAACATTACATCATCCAAACACTCATGGCCCGACTACGGCGCCAAAATAAAAGAGAACCCAACAAGCGACAACGGTCCCAATCACCCCCAACTGGGCACCACTACTGATCATCGGGAAAGGAAACATAGTAACGTTGAGAGTCTTCGTCGAACTCCCACTTGAGCTCATACGCGTCTGCTGGAGCAGAATCATCAGGCCCTGCATCTGGTGTAATAGTAATCTGTGAGTCACAGGGACTCAGCAATCTCGCACCCTCGCGATCAAGACTATTTAAGCTTATAGGTATGGCAAGGTAAATATAAGTGGAGCTGCAGCAAGCGACTAGCAAAATATGGTGGCTAACTTATTCGCAAAAGAGAGCAAGAAGAGGAGGCAAAGCACGAGCGAGAAACTAGAGAGCAACCTGCGCAAACATTACTCCAACACCGTGTCCACTTCCCGGCCTCCGCCGAGAAGAGGCCATCACGGTAACACACTCGGTTGATTCATTTTAATTCATTAAGGTTCAAGTTATCTACAACCGGACATTAACAAATTCCCATCTGCCCATAACCACGGGCACGACTTTCGAAAGTTCAAATCCCTACAGGGGAGTCCCAACTTAGCCCATGACAAGCTCTCACGGTCAATGAAGGAATAGACCTCCTCCCAAGACGTTCCGATCAGACTCGGTATCTCGGTAACTCAAGACACTTCGACAGGTTAAAACAAGACCAGCAACACCGCCCGAATGTGCCGACAAATCCCGATAGGAGCTGCACATATCTCTTTCTCAGGGCACACTCAAATGAGCGCTCCATACAACTATAACCAAACCTCGAGTTTCCCCGAGGGGGCGCTGCACAGGACTCTAGTTTGGACCAACACTCATAGGAGCACTGGCCCGGGTTGTTTAAATACGATGACCCTCGGGCTCCGGAAACCCAAGGGAAAAGAGGCTAGGTGGCGAATGGTAAAACCAAGGTTGGGCATTGCTGGAAAAGCTTTAATCAAGGCGAAATATCAAGGGGTTCCCATTATAACCCAACCGCGTTAGGAACGCAAAATCCGGGAACATAACACCGATATGATGGAAACTAGGGCGGCAAGAGTGGAACAAAACACTAGGCGAGAGGCCGAGCCTTCCACCCTTTACCAAGTATATAGATGCATTAAGATAACAAGATAATATAATGATATCCCAACAAGTAAATAAATGATGTTCCAACAAGGAACGGCCTCCAATCTTCACCTGCAACTAGCAACGCTATAAGAGGGGCTGAGCAAAGCGGTAACATAGCCAATCAACGGTTTGCTAGGACAATGGTGGGTTAGAGGTTTGACATGGCAATTTGGGAGGCTTGAAATCAAATGGTAGGCATCATAGCATTGGCATAGCAAAAGAGCGAGCAAACTAGCATAGCAAAGATAGTAGTGATTTCGAGGGTATGATCATCTTGCCTGCACAGTTGTCAAAGTTGACTGGATCCTCGAAAGCAAACTCAACGGGCTCCTCGTTAGCGAACTCATCTCCCGGCTCTACCCAAACAAGACAAACAAGCAACAAGAATACAATCAACCACGTGCAAGACCAAGCAATATGATGAAATGATGATATGCTATGCGGGATGCGATGCGGGATGCAAAAAGCAAGATATGACAGGAAATGCATGAACCTGGCCTCAACTTGGAAATACAAGTGTTCCACTGGAAAGATGAGACGAAATCGCTTGAAACGATATAAAGAACGCCGGAATCGGAGTTACGGTTGGGAAATGGCAAGCGATTCAAATATGGCACCGGTCTGCGATTTACAGCAAGTAGCCAACTAAATGCCATGAGATGAACATGCTACAGCAACCAAATGTGACAACAAAATACATGGCAGGGATGCACACAAGATGCTTAACAAAAGTCTAGCACTGAGCTACAGCCAATTCATCCATTAACAGGTTCAAACAAGCATGGCAAAAATGCATATGACAAACAGATCTCGGACTTAGTGAAATTAACACTTGTCTGGAATTTCAGATCAGGTAGCACTCTTCGGAGCCACGAAACTACATGCTACAGGACCTGAACATGGCAAAGTAAAGCATGGAATGGAGCTACTCAAAGAGCTTAACAAAAGTCCCTTAGTGACCTTGAGCCAAAAGGGATCAGAAAATACAATTGCAAGCATGTGAACATAGCAAAAACATAATCAGTTTTCAGACTTAGTGAAAACTGACACATGCTGAAATATAACTCAAGTAGGCATGTTTACAAGCTCGATGCACTCACTACGGTGCAAGTCATGGCTAGACAAGCATACATCCATTAAGAAGGCACAAAATGCAATCTAGACATGGCAAGAACAATAACATAGCATGCACGGATCAACTACAACATCATCGGCAAAATTGCAAACAAGTTGACAATCTGCCCAGATTCACAAAGTAGCAAAAGTAGAGCTCGATTGACTCAAACTAGGTTGCTCCATAAATTCAAACAAAGACATGGATAGATAGAGCACTACAAGGTTAACAAAACATCCTTACTGATCATCCTCAAAAGAGGCACGGATCACTAGGAAACAACATGAACATATGGCATCATGAGATAAACAGGTCCAGGACTTAGTGAAATTACAAAGTCCCTGAAAACAGAATTAGCAAATGCACCACTTTGCAAGCTTGCACTAGTCACCACACACATCACAAAAATACATGGGTTGCACCTCTAGAAAGATGACAAAACCTTTAACAAAACACATGTAGAGCATCAGGGCATATCATGCACACATTAATCATGGCAAAAATGAAAAAAATCCTAAATGGAGTAGCAGATCTGGCAATTATCTCAAGTAGCCCTCTTCTAATAGCATTTCGGGCATCAAGATGAACTCAACTGAAAATGATGCAATGGAATGAAATGATGTACTCTTTGAGATGAACAATTTGCTATGCTATATGCATGAATCGGAGCTATGGATGCGAAGTTACGGAGCTACGAACATGAGCACTTGGATCGGAATTTCTGGGACTTAGAGGAAAAAACGCCTCCGAGATCTAGGGTTTGCACGGATTACGAGGACGGCCGGATCTTCGGCGGAATAGTGCTCGGTGCCGCCGGAGAGGTCGAGGTGGCCGGAGTTGGAGATGGATGGGGCGGCGACCGGAGCGCGGCGCGGTGGCGACGGTGGCGGCGCGCGCCGGCGGCTGCGGCTCGGAGGAGAGGGAGGTGGCGGCGCGGCGGCTCGGGCCGCGGGGGCCGGCTCAGGGCTCCCCGGGCCGCGGCGGCGGCGAGGTGGCGGGTACCACGTGGCGGGAGACGGTTGGCTGGCGGCGGTTTGTCCGCCCTGGGCGGACAATGTCCGGCGGCGCGCGGTGGAAAACTAGGGTTTCGGAGGTAGGAGGAGATCCGAAAATCGGGGGGTGTTTAAATAGGCATAGAGGGAGTTAGGAGAGTCCAAATGAGGTGCGGTTTTCAGCCACACGATCATGATCGAACGCTCTAGATGATGGAGCAGAGTTTGGTGGGTTTTGGGCCAAATTGGAGGGGTGTTGGGCTGCAACACACACGAGGCCTTTTCAGTCCCTAGGTTAACCGTTGGAGTATCAAAGAAAGTCCAAATGATACGAAACTTGACAGGCGGTCTACCGGTAGTAAACCAAGGCCACTTGGCAAGTCTTGGTCCAATCCGGAAATTTTTAATCCCCATACACGAAAGAAAGCTAGAAATGACCACCGGAGGAGAACGAAGCGCCGGAATGCAAAACGGACAACGGGGAAAATGCTCGAATGCATGAGATGAACACGTATGCAAATGCAATGCACATGATGACATGATATGAGATGCATGACAACGACAACAACACACGGAGACAAAACCCGAACCCGAGGAAATAAATATAACTTAACGCCGGAAACGACAAGAGTTAGAGTACAAATAGGGAAAGTTACATCCGGGGTGTTACAACACTCCACCACTACGAAAGGATCTCGTCCCGAGATCTAGGACTGAAAGAACGCCGGGTACTCAGAACGGAGGTGATCCTCGCGTTCCCAGGTAGCTTCATGGTCGGAATGGTGTGACCACTTGACTTTGAGAAATTTGATTGACTTGTTGCGAGTCTTGGGTTCAGTCTCTTCGAGAATAGCAACTGGGTGCTCACGATAAGAGAGATCTTCTTGGAGCTCAATGTCCTCGAAGTTGACTGTGCGGTCAGGAGTCTTGAAGCACTGTCGAAGCTAAGAGACATGGAACACGTCATGAACATTTGCAAAGTTTGAAGGAAGCTCGAGTTGATAGGCGAGGTCGCCTCTCTTGCTGACAATCTTGAAAGGTCCCACGTATCTGGGGGCAAGCTTCCCTTTGATACCAAAGCGACGAGTACCTTTCATAGGAGAGACGCGGAGGTAAACATGATCTCTGATCTGGAAAGCCAAATCACGGTGCTTACTATCATAGTAGCTCTTCTGGCGGGATTGGGCTGCTTTGGGGTTATCTCGAATGACTTTGCACATTTCTTCTGCCTCTGTGATTAAGTCATTACCCAAAAGCTGACGTTCACCGGTTTCAGACCAGTTGAGAGGGGTACGGCACTTCCTGCCATACAGAATTTCAAATGGGGCCTTGCCCGAACTTGCTTGAAAACTGTTGTTGTAGGAGAATTCAGCATAAGGAAGACAATCCTCCCACTTCATGCCGAAGGAGATCACACAAGCCCTGAGCATATCTTCAAGAATCTGGTTGACACGCTCGACTTGACCGCTAGTTTGAGGATGGAAAGCTGTGCTGAAGCGGATGTTGGTGCCCATGGCCTTCTGAAAAGAATCCCAAAACTTCGAGGTAAAGATGCTGCCACGGTCTGAAGAGATCACTTGAGGAATACCATGCAGAGAGACAATTCGAGAGGTATAGAGTTCCGCCAATTGAGCTGTAGTGATCGACTCTTTGATAGGCAGAAAATGAGCCACTTTGGTGAGTTTGTCGATGACAACGAATATAGCATCATTGCCACGCTTGGACTTTGGAAACCCAGTCACGAAGTCCATTTCAATGTGGTCAAACTTCCATTCTGGAATGGCAAGAGGTTGGGGGAGACCTGCTGGCCTTTGGTGTTCTGCCTTCACTCTTCTGCAGACATCACATTCATTCATGAATTGAGCAATCTCGCGCTTCATTCGAGTCCACCAATAAGCCTGCTTGAGGTCCTGATACATCTTCGTGCTCCCAGGGTGGATGGAGAGGAGAGAATTGTGAGCCTCGTTCATGATCACTTTCCATAGTTCACCTTTGGGCACAACAATAGGATCCTCGAAGAAGAGAGTGTCCTTGTCATCAAGGCGGTAGCACTTGTACTTGGACTGACTCTTGGCAATCCCAATCTTGACCTTTTTCACCATAGCATCAAGAAGCTGGGCTTGGCGAATCTGGTCTTCTAAGGTAGGAGAGACTTGAAGGTTGGCGAGGAAACCTTGAGGAACAACTTGCAGATTAAGTTTGCGGAAAGCTTCACAAAGCTCGGGTTGATAAGGCTTAAGAATCATACTGTTGCAGTAAGCCTTTCTGCTCAAAGCGTCAGCAATCACATTGGCTTTGCCTGGAGTATACTCGATACTCGGATTATACTCTTGAATCATTTCGACCCATCGAGTTTGCCTGAGGTTGAGATTAGGCTGAGTGAAGATGTACTTGAGACTCTTGTGATCAGTGAAAATGTCCACTTTTCTTCCCAATAGAAGATGTCTCCAAGTCAAAAGAGCATGCACAACTGCCGCCAACTCGAGATCATGAGTGGGTAGTTCTTCTCATTAGGCTTCAACTGGCGAGATGTATAAGCAACAACTTTCTTCTCTTGCATCAATACTGCGCTAAGACCTTGGAGAGAGGCATCACAAAAGACCTCGTACGGCTTGGATTCATCAGGCGGAGTCAGAACTGGAGCAGTGATAAATTTCTCTTTCAAAGTGTTGAAAGCAATGTCACACTCCGGAGACCAAACGTACTTGACGTGCTTCTGAAGATGATTTGAGAGAGGCTTCGCGATCTTAGAAAAGTTTTCAACGAATCTTCGACAATAGCTTGCGAGACCGAGGAAGCTACGGAGTTGCTTCACGTTCTGAGGAGGTTCCCAATTCACAATTGCAGACACCTTCTCAGGATTCACGGAAATGCCCTTGGCAGAGATGATATGACCAAGATAAAGCACTTCATCAAGCCAAAATTCACACTTGGAGAACTTGGCGTAGAACTGATGTTCCCTGAGCTTATCAAGAACCAAACGCAAGTGCTTGGCATGATCTTCCTTGTTCTTGGAGAAAACCAGAATGTCATCGAGATAGACCAAAACGAAGTCATTGGTGTAGGCGTTGAAGATGAAATTCATCATGCGAGAGAACGTCGGAGGAGCGTTGACGAGGCCAAAAGACATGACAGTGTATTCATATGAACCAAAGCTTGTCCTGAAAGCTGTCTTGGGAATATCTTGCTCACGGATTCGAATCTGATGATAACCCATACGGAGATCAAGCTTGGAGAATACTCGAGCACCTTTGAGTTGTTCGAACAGCTCATTGATGTTGGGAACTGGATATTTGTTCTTTATGGTCTTCTTGTTCACTGGACGGTAATCAACACAAAGTCGGTCCGTTCCATCCTTCTTCTTCACAAAAAGAACACCACAACCCCATGGAGAATAACTAGGCCGAATGAGACCCATTTTCTCTTGAATATCGAGTTGCTTCTTCAGCTCCTTCAACTCTTCAGGTCCGAGCTTGTAAGGACGCTTGCACACAGGTTCCGTGCCAGGCTCAAGATCAATAACGAATTCAACTGGCCAGTGCGGAGGCATTCCTGGAAGCTCTTCTGGAAAGCTTGATATTCGCAAACGACTGGAATCTGAGAGATAGCATCCAATTCACCCTTCTCATTGAGAGAAAACAGATGAATGGTATTATCCGAGCGGCAAAGACAATTACATCCTCAGACGAATGAGTCAATTGAATCTGCCTGGCTGCACAATCAAGCTGAGCCTTGTGCTTAGAAAGCCAATCCATTCCGAGAATAAGATCAATATCTGAGTTACCAAGAACAATTGGGGAAGAAAGGAACTTGTAGTCACCCAATGTGATAGTAACCTCGGAACGCAGGTGTTAGCTGTCATCTGCTTGCCCGGCGACACAATTTGCAAGGAACTTTGCAGATACTGATAATCACGCCCATACTTTGATGTAAAAGGTTTGGAAATGAAGCAATGCGATGCACCCGTGTCAAAAAGAACTTTTGCAGGAATATCATTAACAGGAAGGTTACCCATGATGACATCTGGTGAGTCCTCTGCCTGAGCTGCATTCACCATATTGACCTTGGCGAACTTGGGGTTATGCTTGACCACAGCTGTACTTGCCGATCTGACAGGAGGAGGAGGAAGACGCCTCTGGTGGAAACACTTGTTGGCATAGTGACCCTTCTGTTGGCACTTGTTGCATGTGACCTCTGAAAGCGGACGATGATACGGAGCACTCGATCTTGGAGCTTGAGACGAAGTCTTGTTCTGAAAGCCATGGTTGGGTGGGTGGGAAGAACCACTGCCGCCTTTGCTCTTCTGCTGATACGGCTGACGGAACGGAGGAGGAGGAAGCCAATACTTCTGCTGCTTGGCCACTTGAGTGGAGGAAGAAGGAGTAACATCTCTGACTTGCTTCTTGGAAGCATCACACCTCAACTGAGCAGTCTCTTGCTTCAGTGCCATGTTGTAGAACTCATCGTATCTCAAGGGCTCAAAGAGAACAAGAGCTAGCTGAATATCTTCTCTGAGACCACCCCTGAACTGGTATATCATGCTCTTCTCATCAGGGACGTCCTGCTTAGCAAAGCGGGCGAGCTTCTGGAACAACTTGTTGTAGTCATAGACAGACAAAGAGCCTTGCTTCAGGTTGTGGAATTCCTCACGCTTGCTTTCAACCACGCTCTGCAGAATATGATGAGCTCGGATATCTCGACGGAAATCATCCCAAGTGATAACACGTCCACCTTTGGAATCCTTGTACTGCTGGAACCATTCTGCAGCTTGATCTTTGAGTTGGAAGGAAGTGAACATAACAAAGTCCTCAGGCCTGACGTTACTGCACTCGAAATGCTTGCACAGATCCACAAGCCAATCGTCAGCATCGGTTGCCTCAACACAATTGCTGAAAGTCTTTGGCCCGTTAGCAAGGAACTGGTTGAGTGTAGCAAAGTGATTCTGATTGCTGCCTTGATTCCCTTGGTTGCCTTGATTGCGCTCTTGAAGAATTTGCATGATCAACTGTGTGTTTGCATTGGTTGCGGCCATCACATCTTGCCATGCCTCCGGAGGAGGTGGAGGTGGTGGCGGATCAGGATTCAGAGTCTTGAGCGTTGGAGGAGCCATCCTGAAGAGGTTGACCACCATTAGCACACTGACAGACAAATATTGAAGCTGAATCCAACGGAACGAAAATTGCAACATATAGTCTTCACATCCGAACAAAAAGAACGAATGCATTCCTCTTGAAATGGTCACATATCCATAAATTGAGAAGCCACATAGAATTAAGGTAGAGAAATAAATCAACAAGGTATGGATCAAGAACGAATAATCGGTAAGAAATCCCAATCTCAAACCAATATTCATGGAAGAAGAACTAGAGCTACAAGAATTCCCACCTATGAAACTCCCAAACCTTTCCGGTTATGCAATCAGGTGTTGGGGATACAGGGGAAGCATAATATCTCACCCAAATCTAGCAATTCCTACATCCAGCTGTATCCATCCTTCAACACATAACCAAGAAACCTTCGGAAACCATCTACCTCAACCTTCAAAAAGCATCCCTTTTACAAGTTATGGCGATACTCCCGAACTCCCGCCCCAGTACTGGGTGGCGTCGAGGTTATCTCACCAACGAACTGCATAAAAGAGATTTTTGATGTCGGCGTACTAAACTCAGGTATTCCAGAACTGCAACGATAAAATTATGATGACAACACCTCAGAGCTCAACTCCCCGGGACACTTCCACTAAACCCCTGACAGGAGGCACCAAGACAATGTTCTCATCATAAAACCATCGGAACGATTCCAAGATACCCGCGTGATCCTAAATTTTTTTTTGTGAAATTTGAGAAGAGAAGAGTCAAAACTCTACGTCAGGATGCCTTACCAGAGCGATGAGGAGACTGGGAAGTAAAAAGAATTCCAAAACTCTCCGATATATACTTCCTAAATGACTCAAAACATTTTTCTAGACACAACTCGGCCACTAAAAACGATCAAGCAATGGGGCTCCTAAGGTCGGGGAAGGCTCTGATTACCAACTTGTAACACCCTCGATGCGACTATAGCTCCCACGTGTCGAGGCACGACTTAGAGACATAATCGCATTGAAGGCATATGTCGCAAGTTAGGCAATCTTCACAACATCCCATGTAATATAAATAATAAAGGGAAGATAACATAGTTGGCTTACACTCACCACGTCAATCAAGTACATAAATAACATTACATCATCCAAACACTCATGGCCCGACTACGACGCCAAAATAAAAGAGAACCCAACAAGCGACAACGGTCCCAATCACCCCCAACTGGGCACCACTACTGATCATCGGGAAAGGAAACATAGTAACGTTGAGAGTCTTCGTCGAACTCCCACTTGAGCTCATACGCTTCTGCTGGAGCGGAATCATCAGGCCCTGCATCTGGTGTAATAGTAATCTGTGAGTCACAGGGACTCAGCAATCTCGCACCCTCGCGATCAAGACTATTTAAGCTTATAGGTATGGCAAGGTAAATATAAGTGGAGCTGCAGCAAGCGACTAGCAAAATATGGTGGCTAACTTATTCGCAAAAGAGAGCAAGAAGAGGAGGCAAAGCACGAGCGAGAAACTAGAGAGCAACCTGCGCAAACATTACTCCAACACCGTGGCCACTTCCCGGCCTCCGCCGAGAAGAGGCCATCACGGTAACACACTCGGTTGATTCATTTTAATTCATTAAGGTTCAAGTTATCTACAACCGGACATTAACAAATTCCCATCTGCCCATAACCACGGGCACGACTTTCGAAAGTTCAAATCCCTACAGGGGAGTCCCAACTTAGCCCATGACAAGCTCTCACGGTCAATGAAGGAATAGACCTCCTCCCAAGACGTTCCGATCAGACTCGGTATCTCGGTAACTCAAGACACTTCGACAGGTTAAAACAAGACCAGCAACACCGCCGAATGTGCCGACAAATCCCGATAGGAGCTGCACATATCTCTTTCTCAGGGCACACTCAAATGAGCGCTCCATACAACTATAACCAAACCTCGAGTTTCCCCGAGGGGGCGCTGCACAGGACTCTAGTTTGGACCAACACTCATAGGAGCACTGGCCCGGGTTGTTTAAATACGATGACCCTCGGGCTCCGGAAACCCAAGGGAAAAGAGGCTAGGTGGCGAATGGTAAAACCAAGGTTGGGCATTGCTGGAAAAGCTTTAATCAAGGCGAAATATCAAGGGGTTCCCATTATAACCCAACCGCGTTAGGAACGCAAAATCCGGGAACATAACACCGATATGATGGAAACTAGGGCGGCAAGAGTGGAACAAAACACTAGGCGAGAGGCCGAGCCTTCCACCCTTTACCAAGTATATAGATGCATTAAGATAACAAGATAATATAATGATATCCCAACAAGTAAATAAATGATGTTCCAACAAGGAACGGCCTCCAATCTTCACCTGCAACTAGCAACGCTATAAGAGGGGCTGAGCAAAGCGGTAACATAGCCAATCAACGGTTTGCTAGGACAATGGTGGGTTAGAGGTTTGACATGGCAATTTGGGAGGCTTGAAATCAAATGGTAGGAATCATAGCATTGGCATAGCAAAAGAGCGAGCAAACTAGCATAGCAAAGATAGTAGTGATTTCGAGGGTATGATCATCTTGCCTACACAGTTGTCAAAGTTGACTGGATCCTCGAAAGCAAACTCAACGGGCTCCTCGTTAGCGAAATTGTCTCCCGGCTCTACCCAAACAAGACAAACAAGCAACAAGGATACAATCAAACACGTGCAAGACCAAGCAATATGATGAAATGATGATATGCTATGCGGGATGCGATGCGGGATGCAAAAAGCAAGATATGACAGGAAATGCATGAACCTGGCCTCAACTTGGAAATCCAAGTGCGCCACTGGAAAGATGAGACGAAATCATTTGAAAATGATATAAAGAACGCCGGAATCGAAGTTACGGTTTGGAAATGGCAATCGATTCAAATATGGCACCGGTCTGCGATTTACAGCAATAGCCAACTAAATGCCATGAGATGAACATGCTACAGCAACCAAACGTGACAACAAAATACATGGCAGGGATGCACACAAGATGCTTAACAAAAGTCTAGCACTGAGCTACGGCCAATTCATCCATTAACAGGTTCAAACAAGCATGGCAAAAATGCATATGACAAACAGATCTCAGACTTAGTGAAATTAACACTTGTCTGGAATTTCAGATCAGGTAGCACTCTTTGGAGCCACAAAACTACATGCTACAGGACCTGAACATGGCAAAGTAAAGCATGGAATGGAGCTACTCAAAGAGCTTAACAAAAGTCCCTTAGTGACCTTGAGCCAAAAGGGATCAGAAAATACAATTGCAAGCATGTGAACATAGCAAAAACATAATCAGTTTTCAGACTTAGTGAAAACTGACACATGCTGAAATATAACTCAAGTAGACATGTTTACGAGCTCGATGCACTCACTACGGTGCAAGTCATGGCAAGAAAAGCATACATTCATCAAGAAGGCACAAAATGCAATCTAGACATGGCAAGAACAATAACATAGCATGCACGGATCAACTACAACATCATCGGCAAAATTGCAAACAAGTTGACAATCTGCCCAGATTCACAAAGTAGCAAAAGTAGAGCTCGATTGACTCAAGCTAGGGTGCTCCATAATTCTAAACAAAGACATTGATGGATAGAGCACTACAAGTTTAACAAAACATCCTTACTGATCATCCTCAAAAGAGGCACGGATCACTAGGAAACAACATGAACATATGGCATCATGAGATAAACAGGTCCATGACTTAGTGAAATTACTAAGTCTCTGAAAACAGAATTAGCAAGTGCACCACTTTGCAAGCTGACACTAGTCACCACACACATCACAAAAATACATGGGTTGCACCTCTGGAAAGATGACAAAACCCTTAACAAAACACATGTAGAGCATTAGGGCATATCATGCACACATTAATCATGGCAAAAATGAAAAAAATCCTAAATGGAGTAGCAGATCTGGCAATTATCTGAAGTAGCCCTCTTCTAGCAGCATTTCGAGCATCAAGGTGAACTCAAATGAAAATGATGCAATGGAATGAAATGATGTACTCTCTGAGATGAACACTTTGATGTGCTATATGCATGAATCGGAGCTACGGATGCGAAGTTACGGAGCTACGAACATGAGCACTTGGATCAGAATTTCTGGGACTTAGAGAAAAAAACGCCTCCGAGATCTAGGGTTTGCACGGATTACGAGGACGGCCGGATCTTCGCCGGAACAGTGCTCGGGGCCGCCGGAGAGGTCGAGGTGGCCGGAGTTGGAGATGGACGGGGCGGCGTGCGGAGCGCGGCGGCGCGCGCCGGCGGCTGCGGCTCAGAGGAGAGGGAGGTGGCGGCGCGACGGCTCGGGCCGCGGGGTCCAGCTCCGGGCTCCCTGGGCCGCGGCGGCGGCGAGGTGGCGGGTGCCACGTGGCAGGATGTGGTTGGCTGGCGGCGGTGTGTCCGCCCCGGGCGGACAATGTCCGGCGGCGCGCGGTGGAAAATTAGGGTTTCAAAGGTAGGAGGAGATCCAAAAATCGGGGGTGTTTAAATAGGCATAGAGGGAGCTAGGAGAGTCCAAATGAGGTGCGGTTTTCGGCCACGTGATCGTGATCGAACGCTCTAGATGATGAAGCAGAGTTTGGTGGGTTTTGGGCCAAATTGGAGGGGTGTTGGGCTGCAACACACACGAGGCCTTTTCGGTCCCTCGGTTAACCGTTGGAGTATCAAACGAAGTCCAAATGATACGAAACTTGACAGGCGGTCTACCGGTAGTAAACCAAGGCCACTTGGCAAGTCTCGGTCCAATCCGGAAATGTTTAATCCCCACACATGAAATAAAGCTAGAAATGACCACCGGAGGAGAACGAAGCGCCGGAATGCAAAACGGACAACAGGGAAAATGCTCGAATGCATGAAACGAACACGTATGCAAATGCAATGCACATGATGACATGATATGAGATGCATGACAACAACAACAACACACGGAGACAAAAACCCGAACCCAAGATAATAAATATAACTTAACGCCGGAAACGGCAAGAGTTAGAGTATAAATAGGGAAAGTTACATCCGGGGTGTTACATATCCACTTTCACTTGTCTATGAACTATATAAGCAACCAAGTAGTGCTTTACCGTGAACGCCGCAATTCTAATAGATGATGTTAACCCTGCAGGGGTGTACTTCTTCACACACGCTCTCGCTACTTACCGCCATGTACACGTCATGTATCTCAACAACCATCAAGCGGAAGCCTGGCAAGGGTGTCGGCCACGACCTAACTAACCACACAAGTCGCTAGTCTAGGTTTATCGCCTATTCAGGTTCCATCCGCATGGAGTCCGACCGAGGTTTCCACTACAGCCCCGAACGATGTGTGCAGGGTTCCGGGGTCACCAAACGAGCGACTCGGTACATCGGGCCATGTGCCTACTGCATCACAGCCCACCCCTTGGGTCAGCGCTACGCATGGCCTCCAGCATACTACGAACACCGGAAACTACTTGCAACTCCTGGACAGAGGACATGGGCGGTTAATAAGTCGAGAGAGTCAATTAAGGATCCCAATGTGTGGTAGTAGCTGATCTTAAATCACACATACATAGCTCAGTTCCTAAGGACGGTTCCAATGAAACAACCCACCATGTACTCCTACATCGCCTCTCATCGATACCTTTACCAAATCGTGTTCAGCACTTAGCTCTCAACAGTAGGACATGTTCACACACCTCCAATTCATCCCCGATGAATCTGACCTGACTCAACTCTAAGCAGTAGCGGGCATGGCAAACAAGCATGAATGAGTAGGCACATCAGGGCTCAAACAACTCCTACTCATGCTAGTGGGTTTCATCTATTTACTATGGCAATGACAGGTCATGCAGAGGAAAGGGGTTCAACTACCACAGCATGTAATAGATGAATCGTTGTTGTTCTAATGCAATAAAAGAGAGCAGGAGCGAGAGAGTGGGATTGTATCGGAATGAACAAGGGGGATTTTGCTTGCCTGACACTTCTGAAGATAGTATAGCTCTTCATCGGTGTCATCGAACTCCTCATTGGGACTATGTCCATTGAGAGGGGACATATACCGGCAAACAAGAGGGAACACAATCAATGCAATGAAAAAATATGATGCATGATCATGACATGGCAATATGTTGTGGTTTGACCTAATGCAACTAGCAACACTTTAAATGAAGTTGGTTTGAATCCAAGATTCAAGTTCTAACTCCATATGTGAAATTCAAATGCCATTTAATTGATTTGACCTGCTCAGCAGGCATAAGTTTCTCAAACATACATGGAAATGCCATAAACGGATTCTTTATATTTTTCTGATCATTTTTCATATATAATTTATTTCTATGATTTTTAGAAGTTTAGGACATTTTCTGAAATAAATAAATCATTTCTGATTTATTTAAAATCCCAAAAACATTTACAGCGTGAGCATTGGGTCAGCCTGATGTCAGCAAGTCAACTCGGCCAACAGGGTTAAGCCTGGTCAGTGGGGCCCACTAGTTAGTGACCCAGTGTCATTTGTGTCGCGGACAGGTGGGTCCGGTCAACAACCACGCCAGCAAAGTCAATGCTGACATGTGGGTCCCACTCAGTTATGAACTAATCTAAACAAAGATTAAGTTAACCTAAGCAGGCGTAGGGACCCACATGGCAGTGGCTCAAGGGGTGTTTAGCAAGGTCATTAGTGCTAATTAAGCGTGCTACGTCGGCTATCGCCGGAGTTCGGCCGGCGGCGACCAAAAGAGCGACGGGAACTCGCCGGAAAACCGCTACGGGGCTTGGTTTTGAGTGCGGCTTGTGGCTTTGGGACGCTGGGAGTGCGCCGCGTCCAACAGAGCAGGCGGCTGGGCGAGGGGAGGCCTGCAAGAATGGCAGCAACGACGAAGGCGGCGACCAGAGGTATGGCATCAATGGAAACGAGGCTAGGGTGTTGGACTACTTGCGTGCGTAGGCTCTACAGCCTCCTCGTGTCACCGGGAGCACAATGGTACAATGCGTTCGAGTAGGAAAGCTCAAGAGCGTCGAGCTCGTCGGCAATGGCGCATCATGGCTTCGGGTGCTCGCGGGGCAGTGGCTAGCATGCAAATTAGAGCACGAGGGGTGAGGGGGAAGACGGAGGAGCTCACTGGGATTCCAGTGGAGGACTCAGCGGGCTCGGGGAGGCACCATGGACGACGAACGTGCGCCGACGATCTCAGTTGCTCGAGGTAGAAGACGACCATGGTGGCGATGAAGCAGGGCCTCCGGCATCGTGTAGCTCAGTGGAGAGGACGAGGAAGACGCGGCGGTGCTTCTAGGCTCAGAGCCAGGGCGAGGGGTGGCCGGTGGCCACGGGTACGGCGATCGACGTCGGTGAGCGCGCTCGAGCACGAGGTGTCGAGCGAGAGAGAGGAGGAGATGGGGACAAAGGATTGGGCAAGAGGGTCCGGGGTGATGCGCGGAGTCTTCCAGACGCGTCGTGGCAGCGGCGGGAAGCAGGAGGTGGCAGGGCGTGTGCTCGCGCATGGCGGCCACGCGAGCGCTGTCCGCCTGGCGGGAGGTAGGTGGTGACTGGTAGAGGCCAGTGAGCTGGGCCTCTGCTGGGCCGCCAGGTAAGCCCAGGTGAGGTTCTTCTCTCTCTCTATCATTTCTTTTATGTTTTCTATTTTCTGAAATTTGTTAGCTTTGATTTGAAGCATCAAATCATTTAGAACTTTCTGTAAATTTTTATGTGAGCTGAGGAAACTAGTCCAAGGCCACATGCAAACTTACAAAAATTATTTGTACTTTATCTCTTATATAACAGAAATAAGTCCAACTCAAATGTGTTATTGATTTAATTCAAAGGCCCAAAATCAATATTTTAAAGCCTCCAAAAATATTGGTTTGAATTTTATTCTTGCCAATATTTTCAAGGTTTAACAGGAACATTTTCTTGGGCTTCTTTGGGAAGATTTTAATGTTGATCATTTTTAAAAGGTTTCTGAGGCTTTGAAATTCCTATTAAAATTTCATTTGAATTTAAACATGATGACATGAAGATCAAGCAAAGACAACAGGGGCTGAGCTAGGGCTGTGACAGCATACCACAAGAGGTCGACGTGCGTAGACGGGCGGGGACCGCGGGCCGTGACCCTATGGCCCGAAGGAGCGGCGGCGGGCAGGTCGGGGCGACGATGGAAGACCTCGGGGCGGTTGCAGGGTCTGCGGGCCGCGGTGCGATGACATGAAGGGACGGCATAGCAGCGGAGGGCGAGTGGGTGCAACCGCAGGGTCAGCCTCGGGCGGCGGCGTGGATCACGTGCCACGCTCGCTACGGCCAGACGGGGCGACGCAGTTGTAACACCCCGGATGTAACTTTCCCTATTTGTACTCTAACTCTTGCTGTTTCCGGCGTTAAGTTATATTTATTTCCTCGGGTTCGGGTTCTGTCTCCGTGTGTTGTTGTCGTTGTCATGCATCTCATATCATGTCATCACGTGCATTGCATTTGCATACGTGTTCGTCTCATGCATTCGAGCATTTTCCCCGTTGTCCGTTTTGCATTCCGGCGCTTCGTTCTCCTCCGGTGGTCATTTATAGCTTTCTTTCGTGTGTGGGGATTAAAAATTTCCGTATTGGACCGAGACTTGCCAAGTGGCCTTGGTTTACTACCGGTAGACCGCCTGTCAAGTTTCGTATCATTTGGACTTCGTTTGATACTCCAACGGTTAACCGAGGGACCAAAAAGGCCTCGTGTGTGTTGCAGCCCAACACCCCTCCAATTTGGCCCAAAACCCACCAAACTCTGCTCCATCATCTAGAGCGTTCGATCACAATCGCGTGGCCGAAAACCGCACCTCATTTGGACTCTCCTAACTCCCTCTATGCCTATTTAAACACCCCCCGATTTTCGGATCTCCTACCTCTGAAACCCTAATTTTCCACCGCGCGCCGCCGGACATGGTCCGCCCGGGGCGGACACACCGCCGCCAGCCAACCGCCTCCTGCCACGTGGCACCCGCCACCTCGCCGCCGCCG
>NC_041392.1:374290974-374351760 GCF_002162155.2 Triticum dicoccoides | reverse complement strand
CTCCCTCTCCTCCGAGCCGCAGCCGCCGGCGCGCGCCGCCGCGCTCCGGACGCCGCCCGTCCATCTCCAACTCCGGCCACGTCGACCTCTCCGGCGGCCCCGAGCACTGTTCCGCCGAAGATCCGGCCGTCCTCGTAATCCGTGCAAACCCTAGATCTCGGAGGCGTTTTTTCTCTAAGTCCCAGAAATTCTGATCCAAGTGCTCATGTTCGTAGCTCCGTAACTTCGCATCCGTAGCTCCGATTCATGCATATAGCATATCAAAATGTTCATCTCAGAGAGTACATCATTTCATTCCATTGCATCATTTTTATTTGAGTTCATCTTGATGCCCGAAATGCTATTAGAAGAGGTCTACTTGAGATAATTGCCAGATCTGCTACTCCATTTAGGATTTTGTCATTTTTGCCATGATTAATGTGTGCATGATACGCCCTGATGCTCTACATGTGTTTTGTTAAGGGTTTTGTCATATTTCCAGAGGTGCAACCCATATATTTTTGTGATGTGTGGGGTGACTAGTGCAAGCTTGCAAAGTGGTGCACTTGCTAATTCTGTTTTCAGGGACTTAGTAATTTCACTAAGTCCTGGACCTGTTTATCTCATGATGCCATATGTTCATGTTGTTTCCTAGTGATCCATGCCTCTTTTGAGGATGATCAGTAAGGATGTTTTGTTAATATTGTAGTGCTCTATCGATCCATGTCTTTGTTTGCAATTATGGAGCAACCTAGTTTGAGTCAATCAAGCTCTACTTTTGCTACTTTGTGAATCTGGGCAGATTGGCAACTTGTTTGCAATTTTGCCGATGATGTTGTAGTTGATCCGTGCATGCTATGTTATTGTTCTTGCCATGTCTAGATTGAATTTTGTGCCTTCTTGATGGATGTATGCTTGTCTTTCCATGACTTGCACCGTAGTGAGTGCATCGATCTCGTAAACATGCCTACTTGAGTTATATTTTAGCATGTGTCAGTTTTCACTAAGTTTGAAAACTGATTGTGTTTTTGCTATGTTCACATGCTTGCAATTGTATTTTCTGATCCCTTTTGGCTCAAGGTCACTAAGGGACTTTTGTTAAGCTCTTTTAGTAGCTCAATGCCATGCTTTAGTTTGCCATGTTCAGGTCCTGTAGCATGTAGTTTTGTGGCTCTGAAGAGTGCTACCTGATCTGAAATTCCAGACAAGTGTTAATTTCACTAAGTCTGAGATCTGTTTGTCATATGCATTTTTGCCATGCTTGTTTGAACCTGTTAATGGATGAATTGGCTGTATCTCAGTGCTAGACTTTTGTTAAGCATCTTGTGTGCATCCCTGCTATGTACTTTGTTGTCATGTTTGGTTGCTGTAGCATGTTCATCTCATGGCATTTAGTTGGCTACTTGCTGTAAATCGCAGACCAGTGCCATATTTGAATCGCTTGCCATTTACAAACGTAACTCCGATTCTGGCGTTCTTTATATCGTTTTCAAGCGATTTCGTCTCATCTTTCCAGTGGCACACTTGGATTTCCATGTTGAGGCCAGGTTCATGCATTTCCTGTCATATCTTGCTTTTTGCATCCCGCATCGCATCCCGCATAGCATATCATCATTTCATCATATTGCTTGGTCTTGCACGTGGTTGATTGTATCCTTGTTGCTTGTTTGTCTTGTTTGGGTAGAGCCGGGAGACGAGTTCACTAACGAGGAGCCCGTTGAGTTTCTTTCGAGGATCCAGTCAACTTTGACAACTGTGCAAGCAAGATGATCATACCCTCGAAATCACTACTATCTTTGCTATGCTAGTTTGCTCGCTCTTTTGCTATGCCAATGCTACGATGCCTACTATTTGCTTTCAAGCCTCCAAAATTGCCATTCAAACCTCTAACCCACCATTGTCCTAGCAAACCGTTGATTGGCTGTGTTATCGCTTTGCTCAGCCCCTCTTATAGCGTTGCTAGTTGCAGGTGAAGAATGGAGGCCGTTCCTTGTTGGAACATCATTTATTTACTTGTTGGGATATCATTATATTATCTTGTTATCTTAATGCATCTATATACTTGGTAAAGGGTGGAAGGCTCGGCCTCTCGCCTAGTGTTTTGTTCCACTCTTGCCGCCCTAGTTTCCGTCATATCGGTGTTATGTTCCCGGATTTTGCGTTCCTAACGCGGTTGGGTTATAACGGGAACCCCTTGATATTTCGCCTTGATTAAAGCTTTTCCAGCAATGCCCAACCTTGGTTTTACCATTCGCCACCTAGCCTCTTTTCCCTTGGGTTTCCGGAGCCCGAGGGTCATCGTATTTAAACCCCCCCGGGCCAGTGCTCCTCTGAGTGTTGGTCCAAACTAGAGTCTTGTGCAGCACCCCCTCGGGGAAACTCGAGGTTTGGTTATAGTTGTATGGAGCGCTCATTTGAGTGTGCCCTGAGAAAGAGATATGTGCAGCTGCTATCAGGATTTGTCGGCACATTCGGGCGGTGTTGCTGGTCTTGTTTTGACCTATAGAAGTGTCTTGAATTACCGAGATATCGAGTCTGATCGGAACGTCTTGGGAGGAGGTCTATTCCTTCGTTGACCGTGAGAGCTTGTCATGGGCTAAGTTGGGACTCACTTGCAGGGATTTGAACTTTCGAAAGCCGTGCCCGCGGTTATGGACAGATGGGAATTTGTTAATGTCCGGTTGTAGATAACTTGAACCTTATTTTAATTAAAATGAATCAATCGAGTGTGTTAACGTGATGGCCTCTTCTCGGCGGAGTCCGGGAAGTGGACACGATGTTGGAGTAATGTTTGCGCAGGTTGCTCTCTAGTTTCTCGCTCATGCTTTGCCTCCTCTTCTTGCTCTCTTTTGCGAATAAGTTAGCCACCATATTTTACTAGTCGCTTGCTGTAGCTCCACTTATATTTACCTTGCCATACCTATAAGCTTAAATAGTCTTGATCGCGAGGGTGCGAGATTGCTGAGTCCCTGTGACTCACAGATTTCTATTACACCAGATGCAGGGCCTGATGATTCCGCTCCAGCAGACGCGTATGAGCTCAAGTGGGAGTTCGACGAAGACTCTCAACGTTACTATGTTTCCTTTCCCGATGATTAGTAGTGGTGCCCAGTTGGGGGTGATTGGGACCGTTGTCGCTTGTTGGGTTCTCTTTTATTTTGGCGTCGTAGTCGGGCCATGAGTGTTTGGATGATGTAATGTTATTTATGTACTTGATTGACGTGGCGAGTGTAAGCCAACTATGTTATCTTCCCTTTATTATTTATATTACATGGGATGTTGTGAAGATTGCCTAACTTGCGACATATGCCTTCAATGCGATTATGTCTCTAAGTCGTGCCTCGACATGTGGGAGCTATAGTCGCATCGAGGGTGTTACAGCAGTGGTGGCGCGAGGGTTGGCGCAGCCACCGGGACGGTCTAGAGCAAACGCCTTGGGGCGGCTGCGGACCGTGGGCCGCGACACTACGGCCCGAAGAGGCGATGCAGCAGTGACGCAGATCGATGCATCCGGGAGAAGAACCACGGGGCGGCAGTGCTGCAGCCCGACGAGGTGGCGCTGCGGCTGCCCGATGCTCGATCGATGGAGTGGCGCGTGTACTCGGTGACGATCTTCACAAAATCCCACGAAGACGTGCTCATCTACAATTGATCAGACCAAAGATACGACGGGCGAGAATGAGAAGACGCAGACTGGCGACCAGGTATCCACAACGTGCTTCGCAGCCAAAGATGGCAGAAGGCGCCTGCGGCCCTAAGGCACCAGCGGCGCACGTCCGCGTAGCCAGATTATCCATGAGCATGCAACTATATGGTGCATGAGAGCTGATTGTATATGCACAAAAGCCAAAGCTGATCATATTTGAACCCAAGGAGCCCACGAGATGCATCATCTGGAAAAAGCAGTCGTGCGTGGAACCTGAGCAGCCAAGAACGCAATGCAGACGCACGAGAATCGATCTCTCCCGCGGTGGGAACGTTAGCGCTGGAGTGATCCTAGGCGTGTGCGGCCGAAGACGATGGCCAGTAGGACTGTGTGAGTAGCCGCATTAGGAGCGGCGACCAGATGGTGCGGGGCAGTGATTCGATGCAAATACGCAAGCTGCCGTCTCATGACCGATGAAGATGCTGATGGAGTCGATGCTAATGATGAAGTAGAGGCGCGTTATAGACGACGAACGGCGGCGGGTGACACAAACCGATCATAGATCGGAAAACCAAAAAGAAACACCGACCAAGACGATCGGAAAGAGAGAACAACCCGGATCAAGGGATCGGGAAAAAGACTCTCTAGGGCAGCTAGTCAAGACGACCGGCGGACGAACCCTAGGTACGGGCGGGGCGGCCCCCCGCGGCGGTCATGGAGGTCAACAGCCCCGGGGACGGCGTGCGGATGCGGAAGCGGCGTCGGCTAGGGTTTTTGGATCGAGATTAGCCTGATACCATGTTAGAAGGGAGAGAGGGATTGGCGGAATATGATGGATGTATTATTGATCCTCGAGGACGAGTATATATTGAGTACAAGGCTTGGAGGGCAAGACGCCTCTCCTAGAGATAAGGTAGGAGACGGATTACAAATTCTAGACTACCAAAACATATGTAACCTAAATATATCTCTAACATATATATATATATATATATATATATATATATATATATATATATATATATATATATATATATATATATATATATATAAACACTATTCTGATCACGGGATCAGAATAATATTCTGATCACAACCTGAACTTCCTGAGTAACGCGCCTAACCTTCCCTCTGTACGAACCCGACCTTCGGGCTATCTTCTCAACCGTGCCTTCTACCACGAGTTTTTCTGATCGTTCGTGTTGTTGGCGATGTAAGTGTAATGTTTACACAGTTTTTAGAATCTAAATGCTTGTTTTGATTAGGAATCTAGCTCGTTGGCGGATTTGCTCTCGGGCGGTGATGAACATGGGTCTGTCACAAGTGTTTTGCATGTACCGGATGTTCTAGGATCCCTAATAGGATGAGAATTGGGTTTAGGTACGAGTTTACTTCATGATTTGTTGTTTTTTTTTGGACGAATTCAATTTGGTGTTCCGCCACCTCTATTCTTCGTCTGCGGGATTGGTTTCGGCCGCTGTTGTAGATTCGTAGGTTTTCTGTTCAAATTGGGTGTGGATTTGTGTGCATTAGTGAGACAAAATGCTGCCCATGTTGTTAATTTGAATATGTTAGCTCATACAAATTGAAATACGACGATTGGATCTTCTGCCTCCCGCCGTGGTTTTTTGTTCGAGGGACAGTATGATGGGGATCATTTTCTTATTTATCCGGAGCATGATGACGTTCGAAATGGCGGTTGAATCCTCCCCGTTTTGTTAATTCGATTTGGCTGGCTCATTCATTCCGAGATTGCGGATTGCACTTTCTGCCTCCCATCGCGGTTTGTTGTTCGAGCGCACTGATTGATGGCGGATCTTTTTTGGATGTTTTTTCTGGAGTATGACGACATTCGAAATGGCTTTTGACGTGTCGGAATTGACCCAAACGATTAAATCTGGGAACCAAATTTAATCGGGGTTGTTGTTTCAATCAATTTTCGTTCTGTTGTAGAAGCTGGACTGCTAGAACTTTTGCACCTGAACTTCTGTGCTGTAAGTAGATGCTTGACGTCATTCGGTGGTTTGTTATTTTTGATGATCCACTATCTTCAGTAGATGCTGGACTTCTTTCTAATTAATGGTTGAACTTCTAGTTTTCCACATTGCATTCCATATTTTGCAAGGCAAAGGTGCATGGTGCTATATATTTTCTTTTTTTTCATTTTTATAATTTTAGTTCTTGAGATGTTATTTTTAGAGTTTGTCTCGTGGTCAATCATGGGATTAGTCCAAGTATGCATGCACTTTTTCCATATCATCTAAGGGTCGTTGTACAAGCTGGACTTCTGTACTGTTCATAATTGAACTTGTGTTTTTCCTTCTTTGCACGGTAATGGAGCAAGCCCTATGTGTTTCTTTCTTTTTATGTTATTTTCATTCTTTTGCATTGCTTTGGATTTTTTTGATAGTCCCATGAGCAACCATGTAATTGGCCTACGGATATGCGTATATTTCTTATTTTTTCTAGTATGTTTTCGTACTTATAGTAGTTGTTCGATCTTCAGTGAATAACTATCCTGAACTTCTGTATGCTAATCGTTTTTAAAATGTTAATTTGAGGTTTTGAAAAAATCTATTACTCAGTGTACAATTGTTTTTGTTTAGCTAGAACTCGGTGTTCTTTTTGCCTTTGATGTGTTGCAGCATGTGGATCTTGAGCCTGTGCGCACTGAAAGACCAGGAGAAAAAGTTGCATATTACAAGATAGCTAGTAGGTGGTCGTGAATTGATGAGTGTTTTCTTTAGAGTTGATGATATGATCGGTACTTGTCCTAAATGGGCCCACATGTCATGGACACAAAGGCAGGTGCCTTAAGGCACCGAAGCATAGTCCTGTCGGGGTGGTCGCGTGTGTCGGACGGACGCGTAGCACCCAGCCACCCACCCCCCCCCCCAAAAAAGGACGACAACAATATAAGTTCGCGCTTCCATGTTTCGGATTGAAATATCTGGCGGCCCCAATTCCAGCCCTGCAAAATCTCTCTTCTCCATCGTCCCCTTCCGCGCCCAGATTGCTCAAATCCCTAATTCGCCGCCAACCCTCGAATCACCCCTCATCTCATGTCTTTCCCCACCATTCCCCACCTCTGTGCCGGATGAAGACGACGGTCGCACTTCACCGCCGCATCGGTGCTACCTCATCTATGCCCTCGTCCACCGCACCGGGTGGTCCACCGACAACGTCGGCCGCCGCAACCGACGTGCCTCACAGACACCAAGTTCCACCGCATCAGGTGCGCTTCACCGACGCCGTCTCCCAGCTCACCGGGGCTACTTCACCGAGCACATCGTCGCACCTCTGCCCCCCGAGGCCGTTGGGGCTTCACCAACGGTCTCGTCCACCGCATCGTAGCGCTCCGCTGCCACTCAAGATCTGCATCCGTGCGCGGCCAGCCAATGCCAGCGCATCACCCTCAACGGCTCTGAAGTGACCCGCACTCTAGCTAGGCGAGCATGCCCAAACGCCGGCCCCAACTAGGTATCCACACATTCCTCCTTTCTGCACTGTTCCGACGATGTTTGGATATCCTTTCACTGCTCTCTTAGCTTACACGCCTATGCAACTCTGACTTTAACTCTTATTTCTTCTAGAGATATCATCTGAAACAAGCAAATCCATTTTTTAGCGAAGCATGACGGCGCTACGGGATCTGGTACACATCCTGCACACCCGGATAACCTTGTAAGTATCTGTCCTCCGGTAGAACATCAAGGTCGATTCCTCTTATTTGATCAACCATTCACTGTGTCAAAAATGCAGAGGTGGATGCAAGGAGCACAAGGCCTGCACATCCAAGCAAGTGGTAACATGGACTTGTACATGGAACATCCCAAGCGCAAGCAGAGTTGCAGTAAGCCTGTACAACGAGCTAGCGTAAGTCCCTGCATTTCATTTAATTTGTATTGGCACTCATGTATGATTTGTGTGAAGTGGCTGATCCACGAGTTCAAGTTACCAGAGGCGAACATTTAACTTAAAAAATACGAAGGCACTTGCACTCCGGAAATCAACATAACTTGAGAAATGTGAAGCTACATGCACTTTGAAAACCAGCTAATGATCCAAAGTAGTTCAGATTATAAACACTAAATGATGCAAGCACCAAAAAACACAAAATGCAACATGGTGTACAAGGACTACAAACATGGTCTATACCTTCTTGAATTATTTGTTCTCTGGCTGAAAATATCGACGTGTAATTGCACGTATAACCAGTGCGCAAACTGCATATCAATATATCTATCCTGCACAAGTATGCCAAAGTTTCAAACAACAGTTTAGAAAAGTATTTATGCTATGTTGTCATGATACGGGGACTTTCTGGTAGATGGCCTCGACATTTCCTCAAGCTATGAAAATGCACTATAATTTTCTTGTCATCAATGCCTGCAAATCTCTGTCTCTCTCAACATAGTAGATCATCATTACACACTAAATCCTTCAATGAGCTTGAAAAATGCTTGCATTAGATCCCTCATTAGACACTATATGTTCATCACCAGGAGCATGTAAAATGTTTGCATCAAATCCTTCATTAGCAGTCTGTTCATTAGACACTTCAGGCTCAAGAACAACATGAGCTTGTATGTTTGCACCGGAAACTTGATTAGATACATCAGATTCAGTCAGTTCAGTATTGATTGGGGGAGTTATAAAATAAGTAGAAATTGGTTTCATTTCCTCATAGATTCCCTACATACAAGCAGTTTTACAACACCGTCAGGTTTAACTATTGGCCATAAATTGAAGTGTTGAATTAGATATAATCAGGGACATGACGTACCTGCTCGTTGCGCATGCTACTCTTGCAATTTGCGACTGTCCGTTTGCGCAAGCTCGATGCCATGCTCGTGCTGCCGCCGCTGCCTCCCACACAGGCTACACCCAGGGTTGGATCTTCATCTTCTTGTCCTTCCATTCGCTTGAAGCCCGGTGACCGCCCTCCAACGAGGGCGCGAGGAAGTGCTGTGTCGGTCTGGCCAGCGGAGGCTAGGTTAAGAGCGAACCAGACTGGAGGCTGGAGCGAATGAATTGGGATTTTTCCTGCTGTCGATCGATATGGGAGGCGCTCATTTGGGCCGGGAGCCTGCTATAGGGCCTGCCTTGCACTTATGTTATTGGTCCATCCAAATTGAAACATTTTTCTTCATTTTTTACATTGCCTGCTCGTGCGTTGGGACGGACAAAACTAGCATGGGCCAACCTGGATGACTCAAACTAGGTGCACACTTTCCAGCCACCTGAGGCGGCCACCCATACCAGCCCCTATGGTCATGTCACCCCTTTTTCCATGTATCATTGGATAGTGAAAAATATTCTAGTTGCGCTTTTGATTTACCCACAGAATGGTTGAATTGCTTGTTTCTATGAACTGAGTTCGCCAATAATGTGAAGGATGCCAGTCTTTTCATCCTATTGTAGATTGCTTAGATCTCGATATGCCAAAAGTAATCACATAAAATATACAGTAAAAGCCAGTGTGATGTGTTTGGCTACAACTAGTCTGACTACACGTCCTCATATAACATATCAAGGACGCACCATCTTACCAGATTAACCATTCGACTTACCCATGCAGTGTGGGAAGAAAGAAGTATTGGGACTGCGTATCCAAGCAATTGATGCCATGGACTCCTTTGTACAACCTTGCAAGCGTAAAAGAAGTTGCTGTGTGCCTGTACAAAGAACTAGCGTAAGTTCAGTTACCTGCTTCTCGGAATTTTAGTTAGCCACTTATTGCAAAATTGCTCAATTGCGTTGCTTGGCTTAATTTAGTTTGCTACTGATTACATAATGGCACAGCCTATTAATCATATTGTAGACTACGCCTATCTATGTGTTTGATACTTACTGTTAAGAATTACCTGTTTTCCTTAACTAAAATATCTACTTGTTTGTTTAACTGCTTTGTTGCTGCAACAGCGGGTTACAATGATGTTAGTAATTACTTTTCAGCATCCAATTGAAACTCTTTAATTCCTTGTTTGTTTAACTGGTTTGCTATTATAACTCTCAGTTGAGATGTTTTGCTAACTTCAACTTTTCTGAATCCAATCGGAACTTTAATGGCAAAACAGGTTAGCCCAAGATCAAAGAGCAAGGTCACCATGGACATTGCATCATCCCACAACAGTGGCACCGACCCAATCGTGCATTATGAATTGCCAACTGCTGATGCTCTAGAGGCTAAACTAGTGGTAGAAAGAGATTCTGCTTCTGCACTTAGAGATGAAGTTGACATGTTGAGGAAGCAAACATCACAACCACAAGCAGTACTGAAGACAACCATTAAATATTTGGTGGATTTCAAAATGAAGCAAGCTGAGACTGACCAGATTGTTAAGGTCCTGAAGGAAAAAAGGAAATTAAATTCCTACTTGGTAAATCATAGGTGAAATGTTCTTTCCATAGTTGAATAACCTTTGTGTTGTCTGTTCATGTAATCAATCAAGCCATTTGTTTTAGAGATCATGTAGTAATTGTTTTTTTGGTTTGTAATTTTATTTGAGCACAAGTCTGTATTAATTGATAAGACTCGGAGACATTTCATTTGGATTGCTGTACCAGACCTACAAATATGCTAATCGGGCTGAATGTGCATTCAACAATAGTAATAGTATAGATGGACCATAAGTGGCACGCATCGGAAAGGGCCAAGATGCTGGCTAAAAAAAGGATGTTGTTGTAGCCAAAAAAAGTAGAGCGGCCTGGCTTATGTATGTTAGTTGATATTATTGATCCATATACTCTATAAGTGTTTATATGTCTGTTAGTTCTGTACATTCTTGGTTGATTGACTCGGTATTTGAATCTTGATACATCGCTTGTGGACATATCTAAATGGGAGTACACATTATGCTGCGTGTGACATTTGAGTTGGACATGAAGTGTTCCAAATATTCGAATTCACCTTAAACTGGATTCTAGTTTCTAAATTTGAGTATCGACATTTGTAAACCATATTCATATATGACAGTGGAATACATCTTTGTCATCCTTTTGAAGATATATAAAAACACATAGAATGATTTATAAAGACTCATATAGGAATACAAAAATGGATTCGAATTTAGTTGCCAGGGTAAACGTGGATGCTTATTGTCCCAAAATTCAAAAGAAGCAGCAAAATGTCCACTCCCACGTCGGCTGCCCGAAGCCAAGTGTTTGGGAGATGGAAATTACTGTCTACCCATTACACAGACAATCCATCAGCCCGATTTCCACTCCTCTAAATAGGGGTAGGTTAGTAACTTCAGTTAGACGGGACACGACCGCCTGTGAGCCCATTCCGACACGGTGGGCGTCAAACATGGGCGGCAAAACTCATTTGATTCAAGCTCGTCCGAAAGACCTCTGTTTCTCCCTCCATTCCACATTCATACACGGTGGGCGGCAAAACAAACTCGACTCGGCCGAAATCAATGTAGGCAAATATTTTCAATAGGGGCAGGTTTGTAACTTCACTCAGACGTGACACAACCGCCCTACCTGTCAGCCCTGTTCATACACCATGGGCACCAACCACGGGCGCCAACCACCCTCTCCTCGCCTGAAATCGCTCTGGGCAAATATTGGCGAGATGCGAGATTACCGTCCTATCCCCAACCGACAAGACGTCCAAATTTTAAACGGGGGCTAAGTTCGTAAGTTTCCCATATTTCAGACAGGAGCGTCCCGAAAACATGGTTCCCCGTACCTCTCCCTCCATTTTCCCATTCATACACCGTCTGCGCTAGAACACCCCATCCCAACACCAGCCTCCGCCCGCCACCCCATCCATCGCCGCCATCCTCCACCACATCCATCGCCACCGTCCTCCACCATGCCGGAGCACCTACCAAGACCGCGTCGTCCACTGCTAGAGATGGACGTTTCTCATCCACGACGACAGACCAATAGCCTTGCATCGCGTCCTCTCGCTTCATCGGCGCCGTCGTCCTCTTTGTCGGGGCCGCTCACATGACCTTCTCTTCCACCGCAACGGGACTTATCCCCCGATGCACCCGTCTACCATCGCAGATCTGCTTCAACGCCACCGACAGCCATCGCACCCCCGATGCCTACACGGCGCCGCAAGAGAGGTGGTACTTCATATCTCCTCAACTTTTTGATCTCAGCCAGAAAATAGATCTTAACTTGGTTACTCTACTTTCTTTTCAGCTCTTAGAATTTAGTTCTTAGTTCGAAGCAAACAATGGATGCTAAATATCATTTCTCTGATTTGCAGCTTCAAATCTGCCATGGCACAACCATAATACGATTTAATTGATCATGCTTAGGGTTTAATTGATCATGTTGGTTCCGTGGTGGTTTCTTTAATAGAAATCGGAGGGGAAACCCTCTTTTGCTAAAAAAATATGCTTAGAGTTTCCCCTTTTTATGATCACTATACGATCAGAATACGTGCTTCGTGTCATAATAACACTACTCCACCCATCAAGCTAAACAAGCTTAGTTGTTCAAATACGAATCTGATATTACTAAAACAGAGTTGTTTAATTGGTCAGCTAAATGTTCCTAAATTAGTTTCAAAAATGCATGTTCACCGCTCGGGTGTGTATCTCTACAGGGTGCCCACGGTGGGCCGGCCCACCCTGGGATTTTGGGTCGTCCCAGGCCCCGATTCCCCTCTGTTCTGCTGCATGCTTCCGATCTCTACTCGCCCCCAGTCGCCTGCCTCGCCGACGACTTGCCGTCCCCGGACGGCATGACTCTAGGAGGAGACGCCGGACTAACAGGAGGCCAGGAGCCGCTCGCCCAACAACATCACCGCTGCCCGGGCGCGCCGCCGTGCCTACGTTCCCAGTCTGTTCAGGGCTCAGGCGTGCAGCACCCACTAAGCCAACCCGATTTATCCTGAGATACGTCCTCAACACTCAGCAGCCACTCCCCATCACCCATTTTCTAATTGATTCATTACTCATTAGGTAGGAATGTCACTATGGTTTGTTGTGTGCTCAGTGCTACCTACACTTAATGGTTCAGATGTATTTTGGTAATCTTTAGTACCTCTAAAGTTCACAGGGTTTTCAAAATTCCGGCCCTCGGAATAGATAATCTGACTACTTTTTAAGTTTTCATGAATCTAAGATTCTGAACAGCATCATAATGATTATGAGCTTGTGCGCATGAAAAGAATAAAGCAGAACAATGCCATGGCTGTCAAACTTGGCATTAAGGGACTGAAATCAAGTCTGGATGCAATGCAAACGCTCTCCACCTATAGATTCATGCTCAGAATATGATCCTAACAGTGATTCTAAGCTAGAGGGAGACCTAAGTCAATGTAGCTCCCTAGTGGAGGAGTCAAAGGAAGATGCCCTATCTTATTCACCCATCAAGGTACTTGCTCTAACTTTCCAAGGTTACATTGCTCACACATATCTTGCAACTGATGCTTTGCATTGCTTCTACTTTGTTGAACTGCTATTAGCTTAGTTTACACATCGTGTATGTGAATACGCCCTGCCTATCCATTTTCAGTACATATTCCATCTGTCATCATACCATATTTATCCATTCAAATGATGTTCTTGTGTATCAGCCGTTCAAAAGGAAGAGGACGATTGCTGATTGTGGAGGAGCACAAGCAAAGTATTTGGAAAAGGTAGTGGCACCTGATAAATCAAATAGCCCATTAGGTGTAGTTGCAATATCACTTGACCCACAAAATACCCCAACTCTAGCAGACTCTAGACCTACTACACTGGTCATTTCCGATGCCCCAACTCGACCCCAACTGCAGCAAACAGTATGATTATGCCAGTTGACATAGCACCAGCTGTACGATGCAAAACCCCCATTCCAGCAAAGAGTACACCAAATCCAGTTGCCAAATCCCTTTTCGAACCAGAGAGAGCCCCAATTGCAGCAAATAGGACCCTTGTTCCATTTCTTCCCAGTTTAGAAGACGAAGCTTATGTTGTTGTCAGGAACTTTGTGCGCATCTTTCCTTCATGGAAAGATTATACCGCAGACATAGAACAATTTCCAGTCTTCCTCCGCAACTTACGCGTAACTAATGTACTAATGTTATTCATGGTCATTACTGCATATGTTTCTACTGACAGAAGACACAAGATTTCATTCTTTTAAATAGGCGAGGAGCAAACTGGATTGTGATGAGCAAGGGTTGGTTGCTCTTTTCAAGCACTCATTGATGAAGTATCGTTCCTACCTGAGGCAAGAGCACTTCGATGGCAAGCCTCTGAACGAAATTTCTGTAAAGTCTCCGGTGCTACATTTATCCGACGGTGACTGGAATAATCTTGTTACACATTGGTCTCAGCTGCAGCGTAAGGTACTGTCTATGACATCACATCACAATTTGAACTACATTTCTGCATTTGCCTTAATGTCTCACTTGTACGAAAACTGTTAGAAGAAGAACATTCGTTCTCAAGGGACCACAGAATCTCGCAACTATACTGCACACTGCATTGCTCTTGTGAGTACCTCTTGCCCTGTATGACCATACTTACTTTCATAGCTGTTTGATTATGTAGCATCACTACACATGTTAGCCTCGTAATCGTCCATTTGGTTGACATTATAAGATCCGTATGTACTCTTACATAAATTTAGAATCAACCCAATGCTTTTGAAGAGGTTTAGCTCTGCAGTCCTCTTGTAAGGACTGAACATGGTCTATCACTGTACTTACATTAACAGCTACTCCCTCCGTCCCATAATATAAGAACGTTTTGTACAGTACACCAGTGTTCAAAACACTCTTGTATTATGGGAAGAGGGATTGGTTCATTTTGTAGCATTCTGCATCTTATCTCCCTCGCTCACCGTTTACTAAAAAAGATCAGATCTATATTTAATCTTACCAACAAGTAGAATACACAGACAATGCCAGTGCAAAAGTGTAGCCCATTGCTCTTGTCAGTACATTTTGTCCTATAACTCTTGTACTTCCAGGGATTGGTAGTTGATTATGTAGCATCAATCTGCATCTTGTCTTCATTATCCTCTATCCCTTCCAGTATTATCATATCTATAATTACTCTCTACAAAATGTAGAGTACATGCAATGCTTATGAAGAAGATTCTGTGCTAAAATTCTTGAGTTATCCTTCCCTTGACATGGAGAAGGGCATTATAAAGCCGGTGTTAACTGTTAATGTAAGTCAGTCCTTCTAAAGCCTTCATCCTCGACTGCTATTTAATTTGCTCATACTCCCTATCGTTTACTGCTGTTTAGTTTGCTGTTTCTACCAAAATGCATGTTCGCAAGAACCGTAAGTTCTAAGTTTTACTTGTAAAACCAAATTCCTTATTTATACCATGCACATTACTTAATACTCCCTATATGTATGCTTGTTTTTGTGGATCTATAATCCAGTGTGTGGTGAAACAGCCCACGTTTGCACCTTGTCATCTCCTGTTTTATCTTAGTGATGTGGCTGATGATATGAACAACATGCCATGCACATTATCCAAAATAGATACAATGATTTTCTTTGCCCTTCATCTATGCTTGTTATGTTGACATGGTAATCCAGTAGTGTGCTGAAGCTCCCCGCATTATGAACAATGCCAAATTATGCCATTGATATTTTGAACTTACTCTTTATTTTCTAATTTGAAATTGGATAGAATTGACAGAACAATTATCATCTTAGTTTATACACGTGCAAAACCTGTCATCTCTCTGCTTTGTTTCAGGGTGATATGCATAATGGCATGCACAAGTCTGCTGAAGGCTGTGAGACAAACCCAACACATATTGCAGCAAAGAAGGCAAAACATCTTGAAGATAGCGAGACAACCCCAAAGTCTTGTCTTGATGCAGTGTTCAAGTTACTTGAGACTAAGAGTCAGACAAGCTCACAGAATTCGTTGTCTGAATCTGTTCGACTTCTTCAGTCCCAAGTTCTAGCAGAAAGGCATTCTGCAACTCAACTTCGACTTGAAGTCCTATCTCTAATAAAGATTGCGGAGAACACCAATCAGAACCTCATCGCTAAACAGCTACACCTGGAAGGTATGACCGACATGCTAGGCCGGTCTCACAGCCTTGCTCAGCAGCTTGCGCAGCAGTTCCCCCGCAAGGCTAACCTTTCTTGAACTGTCTTGGAAGTGGTCTCGGTTCAGTATTATTTTGTTACGCTGCAATGGTGCCCAGTTTTTGTAATCTGCTTCTTCGTTGCACTTTATGATCACTGGTGGCGAACTTCGATGCCTAGTGGATGTAATATACCTTAAATCCTTTATTGTATAGTGTAGGTTTATTCTTAGTTACTATGCCGTAATTTCTTTATTGTATAGAGTAGGTTTGTTCTTAATTCCTACTAGTTACTTCCATCATTCGCTATCTGAAAAAAATCAGATGTAGTCGACCGGACCGAAACATTCGACTCTAACGGGCCAGGTTTTTAGCGGGCCTGAAACATGTCGAACAGCTCACGGGCCGGCATCAGCCCGAAATGAACCTCGGACCATGATTGTGCGAATCAAATCACGGGCTTTTAACAGGCAAAAATTGTCTTGGTCCTTGTTTGGCCCAATCAGATATCGGCTGCGAGCAGGCCGGATGCAAACCAGGGCATAGGTACGCCCAACTATATGACGGGCTTTTAACAGGACGAAATTAATATAGGGCCAAAATGTTAAATGGGCCCTTAACAGGCCAAAACTAATATCAGACCGAATTACTAACTGGGCCTTTAGCAAGTGGCCCCAAAAGCATAGTGTCCAGTTGACGGGCCGAATCTGACATGGGCCATAATTGAGCCCAAAGCGTCTTAAAGGGCCGGACCTGATCTAGGCCGTAATTTGGCCCAGAATGTGGTAGGATTTTAACGGGCTAGATCTTATATGGGCCAGTATTAGGCCCAGAGCATGGCAGGCCATTAATGGACCGGATCAAATATGGGCCGACATTTGGCCCAAAACATGGCAGCCAGTTAATGGGCCGGCCTACTAGGGTCCTCAAAATCTTGTGGGCCTACAGCTGGGCCGGCCCATTAATGTCGGAGAAATCTCGTGGGCCTTTAGTTGGGCCGGCACATTATTATCCGCGAGAATCTTGTGGGCCTTTACCTGGGCCGGCCCATTATGGCACACAAAAATCTTGTGGGCCTTTACCTGGGCCGGCCCATTATGGCCCGCAAAATCTTGTGGGCCTTTAGCTGGGCCAACCCATTATGGTCCGCAAAATCTCGTGGGCCTTTAGCTGGGCCGGCCCATTATGGTCCGCAAAATCTTGTGGGCCTTCAGTTGGGCCGGCCCATTTAAACTTGATGGGCCAGTCCATGTGTCAACATATCATAGGCGCGTCTCGCCCATTGGATGAGTGACACCTATGCCAACGCGGACCTGACACGTGTCTCCTCCAGCCAATGATGATTTCACACGTGGAAAATCCCCATTGGTCGGGGCTGTTAACGGGTTATCGGATCCAAAACCCGACCCGATAGCTTAACGGCATTCCGTTACGGTGGATGCCACGTGTCGGTCACCCTTGACGAAAGCACTTCTGTGACGCGCGATTTATCGTCATGGAAGTGGACACTTCCGTGCTGATAATTTTGGTAATGTCATGGAACACTTCTACGACAGCACATGTATGATTATCTTGATTCTGTCATAAATTTGCCATGGATGTACATGCATGACAAAAAACGCGACCTATTGTGACAAACACGTATCATCACAGAATTGTATTTTTTGTAGTGCATGGGTTAATTGCAGCTAGTTCTCCTAGTGCATTTATTGTCAATCTAACCCTGTCATCCAAACACCTCTTTGGATGGAGTTAGTTCAGGGTTAGTCATGAGATAGAAACTAACTCTAACCTCTAGCTAAGTTGAGTATCCAAACAGGGACGTGTTGTTGTTGTTGTTATTGTTGTTGTTGTTGTTGTTGTTGTTGTTGTTGTTACTGCTGCTCTTCTACGTATATCTAGACATCATCAAAACATTAAGGAAACACTCTTCCTTGTTTCTATGTAGCCTAGGATTGCATATTTATACATTAAGTACTGTGCATGTTGCTATGTAGCTAAGATATATTACATCTGGCCTTAGTTAACCGAAGGATAAATGGGTTATAGATTGTCGTGGGAAACCACGGCCACCTATGGGGCCATCAGCCCCTTGTGGTTCGGCAGGGGGGATGAGCACAATGCACAAAGAGCAGAGAATCATAGCACAACACGACTAAGATCACATGGGTGATTTACCTAGGTTCAGGCCGCAGCGAGGCGTAAAACCCTACTCCTGCTATGGTGGTTTG
Source organism: Triticum dicoccoides (assembly GCF_002162155.2). Taxonomy (NCBI): domain Eukaryota; kingdom Viridiplantae; phylum Streptophyta; class Magnoliopsida; order Poales; family Poaceae; genus Triticum; species Triticum dicoccoides. The sequence continues at coordinate 374,333,888 of NC_041392.1, read as the reverse complement.
ATGGGGATTGTGGTGGAAACGCAGCGCTCTAGCCCGATAGGGGTTGCCTAGGGGCGAGTGAGGGAGTCCTCGATTAGGGGGTCCTTAGGTGTCCGGTCTATTCGATATGGGCCGGACAGATGGGTCTTGAAGACGAAGCAGAAGACCACCTCCCGAGTCCGGGTAGGACTCCTATGTGCGTAGAACAGCAAGTTTGGTGTTCGGGTGTAATACTTCTTTCCTTTGCAAACCGACTCTATACAACCCTAGGCCCCTCTAGTGTGTATATAAACCGGATGGTTTAGTCCGCAGAGGGCATCAGAATAATCATAGGCTAGACAGCTAGGGTTTAGCCATTACGATCTCGAGGTAGATCAACTCTTGTAATCCCTATACTCGTCGAATACAATCAAGCAGGACGTAGGGTTTTACCTCCTTTGAGAGGGCCCGAACATGGGTAAACACCGTGTCCCTATTGTCCGTTGTTACCATTGATCCTTAGACTCACAACTTGGGCCCCCCTACCCAAGATCTTCCTGTTTTGACACCGACAATGTTGCTTTCATTGAGAGCTCCCCTGTGTAGTCATGAAAAGCGATCTATGGCTCGCCTTGTCATTAATGACGATATCACTTCTGGAAGGAGCCCAACTCCAGTACAGGTCCTCTAGCTCGGCGGTTTCACCGTGAGTTCCCATACAGCCATCAAGCCGATAGCGTCCCCCGTGATCGCCAAGCACCACCCCTGCATCGTTCTCGAATACTCTGAAAGATGGATCTGGCGGGCACCTCGTCCTTAAATGAGCTGCTAGATTGCATCGCTGCCCTGGATCTTTCAATGGTCGATGATTGGATCGGGCTTAAACCTGACTGACCAGAGGGAAATCAATCTCCCGCCGATCACTCACCTGGTAACGGTTATTGAGGAACGAGCCGAAAACACTTCTTCTCCTGAAATGAAGACCAATCATATTCGGACATCTGAATCCCTTGAGCCGGATACCCTTCCTTTGGGTGGGCCTCCGCACACCCCCGGTCCCAGGTTTGGACATTGAGTCCGGGAAGAACTTGGATCTTCCCAGATCCGAACTAGTGACCTTGGAGATTTCGCAAGCTCCGGATACAATCTTGGGTCGGGATTCGAGTTTTAGCCCACCCACCCACCACAATCAATACTCTCCAAGTAATTCAGGCCCTCCAGACATATATGAACTGATGGATGTATGGAAGCAACCTCAGGAAATGATCCATCACTTTTGGGCCAGGTTCCTACTTGTCAAAAACAAGATTAAAGATTGTTGCGGCGACGATGCAGTTCCGGTCTTTCATCGCAATTGTCCCGACAAGGGATTCTGAATGCGCACTTAGTACGAAAGAACTACGCAATGGAAAGCACATGGAAGGCCCAAACAACACAGTTGGAACCTACTGCCTTCAAGCAATGCACTGCCCGGGCAAAACGGATACACCCTCACAAGGCATCCGACCATAAGCTCATCGACAAGAAAAACAAACCCTTTACGTGATACAGGTCCATTCTTGACGAACTCCTTGACAAGCCCTATCTGATACATGCGGCGCCAAGCACAGACTCTACTCACAGCCTTCGAGCATGCTGGGTACTCTGGCAGGTAGCTAATAGTGTGGAGGCCATCCTCACCTCCGCCACTCCAGAGAAACACTCTCAAGAAGGTGACGATTTTAACGTCCTTACGGTGTTTGAGACTTTCTCTTCAAATGATCTGCGTAAGAGGGAACTTCGCGAACTCGCCGAAGTCCACCAAGTAACCGTAGTGAACCCATGGAACGATGCACCAATAGCCTTCACCGCTGACGATGAACCAAGGGCCCGGTCAGTCCGAGCACCCACCGCTTTAGTACTAAACCCTATTGTGGACGGCTTTCGACTTACCAAAGTGCTCATGGATGGCGGTAGTGGGCTTAACCTCATTTACGAGGGCACACTCGACAAAATGCAGGTCGATAGAACACACATCGAGCAAAGAAATACCACCTTTCGAGGCATCATCCCTAGTCGAGAAGCACGATGTTCGGGAAGAGTTAACTTGATGTAGTATTCGGCACGCCTGACAATTATAGGTCAGAAGAGTTGTTCTTTCACATTTCTCCCTTCAATAGAGGATATCATGCCCTTCTAGGGCGGGCTACTTTCTCACGCTTCCAAGTCGTCCGCCATTATGGGTACATGAAGCTTAAAATGCAAGGGCCCAATGGAATAATCATAGTTACGAGTGATCCGTATAAAGCACTCCGCACCGAAAACAAAATCGCATCCTTGGCTCTTGAGGTACTATCCAAAGCCTTTGCGGCTGAAGAACTAACCACCCTACGATCCACGATGGACAAGGATGATGTGATTCTCGACAAGAGACCTAAATTCACCTCTTTCAAGCCAGCAGATGAAATAGTTAAATTTCAAGTGCACCCGATGGATCCTAATAAAACAACATCCATTGGAGCACAGCTGGACCCAACGGTAGATGCCACATTACGCGTGTTCCTATGCAAAAACTGGGATATCTTTGGCTGGCACCCTTCGGACATGCCTGAGATCCCTCAAAGACTGGCCGAACATAGCCTCAACATAATCAAAGGGTTCAAACCAGTCAAGCAATCGCTGAGGCGATTTTCCGAACCCAAACGACAAGCTATGGGGGAGGAGCTAGCCAAACTACTTGAGGTTGGGTTCATCAGAGAAATCAAACACCCGGATTGGCTAGCCAACTTGGTCATGGTGCCAAAGAAAGATAAGTCCTGGCGCCTTTGTGTCGATTTCAAAGACCTCAATAAGGCTTGCCCTAAAGACCCTTTCCAGTTGCCCCGCAATGACCATATCATTGATGTGACCGCGGGACACGACTCACTATGTTTCCTCGATGCTTACTCCAGATACCATCAGATTAAAATGAAGGAGTCCGACCAGGCCAGAATGGCGTTCATCACCCTGTACGAGCCTTTCTGTTTCAACACTATGCCTTTTGGGCTTAAAAACGCTGGTGCCACTTACCAACGCATGATTCAACAATGCTTAGAAAAACAAATCGGCAAGACAGTTGAAGCATATGTGGACGACATAGTTATCAAGACTAAACACGTCGAATCATTGGTGGATGATCTCCGCCTCACATTTGATAACCTCCGAACATATGACATATGGCTCAATCCGGAAAAATGCTTCTTCGGCATTCTAGCCGGAAAGCTACTAGGGTTCATTGTCTCCCATAGAGGAATTGAAGCAAACCTAGCTAAAATTCAAGCCTTGTCACAATTGGCTACACCAACAGACTTAAAGCAAGTCCAAAAGCTAGCAGGGTGCATGGCAGCTTTGATCCGCTTCATCTCCAGATTAGGGGGAAAAGCATTACCACTTTATAGACTGCTTAGACGCACCGACAACTTTGACTGGGCGAAAGCGGCCACAATGTCACATCCCTAGTTCTGGCCTGTCCTATGCCTGCTTCCATCTGAGCATCATGTTTAAATTTTTGAAACCTGAACTGAGGAATTTTGGAAGCCTCAAAAACTTAAATAAAAGAAGGGCAAAAACCCTAGAAATCTCATTCATTGCTCCAAAATGCTCTTCCTAAATGTTTGATAATTTTTGGCAAGGGTTCTGGTCCCAACCAAAATATTGAACATTTTTAAGGATTTATTTTTGGGACTTTGAATTTAATTCATTAGCTATTTGAATTTGAATTATATTCATATAATTAGAATATAATTTCAAATATCCCTGAATTATTTTATGAGCTCTTGGAAAAGTCCATCTAGCAAAATAAAAATATTCAGAGGAGTTTTTGGCATTGTTTGAATTTGTTTAAATTCAAACAATGGCAAAAGATATTAAATAAAAGAAACAGAACAGAATAAAAATAAAAAGAGTAAAGCCTACCTGGCCTCACCCGTGCAGCCCACCAGCCGGCCCAGCTCCCCCACCTGGCCGGCCCAGCCCACCTCCTCCTCCCCCTTGTCCTCTTCCTCCTCTGCCAGGAGGACGAACAGAGGCGAGGCGTGGCGCGCGCCGACGCTGCCTCGGCCACCTCCTGCTTCCCCTGGCCACCTCCTGCTTCCCCTGGCCGCGTGGATGAATGCCCGGTGACGTCCCGATCCGCCCGACCTCTCTCACTCTCCCTCGACCCTTTCCCCCTTCTCTGCTTTTTTCCCCTCTCGCTCCCGAACGCCTCCGTCGCCGCCGCACACTGCCACCGCGCTCACCGGCCATCCCTCGAGCAACCGTCATGCTCGTTGGCTCCGCCTCGTCGTCCGCGTCATCCCAGATGAGCCACGCATCCTCAGGCGCCCTGCAACGTCGCCGCAATCATCGTCTTCTACCTTCGGCCGCCCGGATCTCCGGCGACCCTGTGCTGCCTCCAACGCTCCCCCGGCCTCGTCTCCGCCTCGAATGAATCCGCTGTGAGCCCCTGCTGCTTCTCCTGTGCTCGCCCCCTCCGTTCTCGCCCCCTAGCCTCTTCCTCCACCGCGGCCGAGAGTTTCTCGCCGCCGGCCATGGCGTGGCCGTGGCCACAGCCACCCCAGCTCGTATCCGAGCCCACTGACGTGCTCACCGCGATCTCAGGAGTCCGTAGCACGCCCCAGCTCCTCCTGCCGTGCTCCCTAACCCCGACCCCGAGATTGCCCGAACTCCGGCGGCCGCAAAAGAGCTCGCCGCCGTTAACTCCGGCCACCCTAGCACCAAACACCGCCACCGTTGGATGCGCCACATCGCCAGCTACTCGTAGCACCCACCCGCGCATCAAACCGTGGCCGGAGCAGCGTTTCCGACGCTCTCCGTCGTCTCGGCCTCGCCGGCGGCTAGACGCCGGCGGGTTTGACCCGCTGATCGTTGACTGGGTGGGCCCAGTTTGACCCCTGGGTCAATGACATGTGGGCCACCCTTGCTAATTTTAGTTAGATTAGTTTAGCGCTAATTACCTGGATTAGTGACTAACCTAACACTAGCTAACCCTGTTTAGTTAGTCAACTAACCACTGACATGCGGGCCCAGGCCCATTGACAGTTTAGTTAGTATTAACTTAATCCTGTTAACTAGTTGTTACGCTGACATATGGGTCCCACAGGTCAGTTTGACCTGGACGGCACCCGTTGACCTGCTGAGGTCAGCATGAGGTCATGCTGACGCAATAATTCCTTTCTGGAATTAAAATAAATTAGGAAATGATTTATAATTCCAAAAAATTGTAAAAACTTCTAAAAATCATAGAAATTCAACCGTAACTCCAAATTAAATAAATTATATATGAAAAATTATCAGAAAAATTCAAGGAATCCATTTGTACCATTTTCATGCATGTTAGAACAACTTATAGCTGCTGTTTAGCACAAATCAATTAAAGGGCATTTAAATAATCACATATGGAGTTTGAATTTGAATCTTGTATTCAAACCAACTTCATTTAATCTGGTTTTAGTTGCATTAGCTCAAAACACATTCATTTTGCCATGTCATGATCATGCATCATATTGTGCATTGCATTGATTGTGTTCCCTTCTGTGTTGCCGGTATTTGTCCCCTCTCGATAGACGTGATACCGATGATGTGATCGTTGACACTGATGAAGACTCAATGTTATCTTCAGAAGTGCCAGGCAAGCAAAACCCCCTTGTTCATTTCGATACAATCCTACTCTCTCGCTCCTGCTCTCTTTTACTGCATTAGGATAACACCGATTCATCTGTTACTTGCTGCGGTAGCTGAACCCCTTTATCCTTTGCATGACCTGTCATTGCCACAGTAAATAGATGAAACCCACTAGCATGAGTAGGAGTTGTTTGAGCCCTGATGTGCCTACTCATTCATGTTTGTTTGTCATGCCTGCTACTGCTTAGAGTTGAGTCAGGTCTGATTCATCGGGGATGAATCAGAGGTGTGTGAACATGTCCTACTATGTGTGAGCTAAGTGTGTGAACACGATTTGGTAAAAGGTGTCGGTGAGAGGCCATGTAGGAGTACATGGTGGGTTGTCTCATTGAAGCCGTCCTCAGGAACTGAGTTCTATGTCTGTGATCCATGATTCAGCTACTACCATACATTGGGCCCTGAAATATGACCCCGCTCGACTTCTTATTCACCCTAGTCCTCTGTCCAGGAGTTGCAAGTAGTTTCTGGTGTTTGTAGTATGCTGGAGGCCGTGGACAACGCTGACCGTAGGGGTGGGCTGTGATGCGGTAGGCACGTGGCCGGGTAAACCGGGCACCCGTTTGGTGTCACGGAACCCTGTTCACATCGTTTGGGGCTGTGAGCGAAACTCCGGCCGGATCTCCTCATGGATGGAACCCGAATAGGCGATAAACCTAGACTAGAGACTTAGGTGTTTAGGTAGGTCGTGGTCTACACCCACGTCGGTTTTCGCTTGAAGTCTGCCGAGCACATGTCGTGTGCAGACGCTAAGTGGTGGAAACATGTATGAAGAAGTACACCCCTGCAGGGTTAACATCATCTATTCGAATAGCCGTGTCCGCGGAAAAGGACTTCTGGATTGCTTATATCAGTTCATAGACAAGAGAAAGTGGATACTTTAAAATGCGCAAGATAAGCGTGAGTGCTATGGATGGCGTTCTCGTAGGGAGACGGGAGCGGATCCATAGTGGTGTATTGATATGGTGAATATGTGGACTCGTGTGCGCCACCTCAAAAGAGTTGTTTGCAGTCGTAGTTCAGGATAGCCACCGAGTCAAAGCTGGCTTGCTGCAGTTAAACCCCACCATCCCCTTTGTTGATAATGATGCATATGTAGATAGTTCTGATGTAAGTCTTGCTGGGTACATTTGTACTCACGTTTGCCTATTTTATGTTTTTGCAGAGAGACTTCAGTCTCACTAGTATTTCCGCGTGGTCTTCGACGTTTAGCTTGTTACCTCAGCTACGATCTTGTGCCTCGGCAGGATCTGATAGATAGTCAGGCTTCTCAGCCTTTTTCATTTATAGATGTCTGTACCCAGACATGATAGCTTCCGCTTGTGCTTTGATTTGTATGCTCTGAATGTTGGGTCATGAGACCCCTGTTTGTAATATCTCGCTCCTCGGAGCCTATTGAATAAATTACTTGAGTCGTAGAGTCATGTTGTGATGCCATGTTGTGTTTGCACATATCGAGCATATTGTGTGTATGTTATTGAAATGCTTGGTATGTGTGGGATCTGACTATCTAGTTGTTTATCTTTAGTAGCCTCTCTTATCGGGAAATGTCTCCTAGTGTTTCCACCGAGCCATGGTAGCTTGCTACTGCTCCGGAACACTTAGGCTGGCCGGCATGTGTCCTTCTTCGTTCCTGTGTATGTCCCTTCGGGGAAATGTCACGCGATGAATACCGGAGTCCTGTTAGCCCGCTACAGCCCGGTTCACCGGAGTCCTGCTAGCCCAGTGCTACAGCCTGGATTCACTCGCTGATGACCGACACGTTCGATGCTGGGTCATGGATGCCTGTCCCTGTAAGTCTGTGCCACTTTGGGTTTACGACTAGCCATGTCAGCCCCGGGCTCCTTATCATATGGATGCTAGCGACACTGTCATATACGTGTGCCAAAAGGCGCAAACGGTCCCGGGCAAAGGTAAGGCGACACCCGTGGGAATACCGTGCGTGAGGCCGCAAAGTGATATGAGGTGTTACATGCTAGATCGATGTGGCATTGAGTCGGGGTCCTGACAGCGTTGGTATCAGAGCTTGACTGCCTGTAGGATTACCAAGCCAAACTGGTCGAAGTTGAGTCTAGAAATTCTTTAGTTATATAAGGGAATTGATTGTGGAATGGAACGTAAGGCTCTTTTTACTCCTTATACCTCATGGCCTTCTGATCTGAGACATCATCTTCTGTTCTACGGGGATTAAGAACTAGGCTATCTCTTCTTCCCATCAGGATCACGTGTTACTAATCCGTAGACTTATAAGATTGTTGGATTTAAGCTTGAGTTCAGTTCCTACTACCTCCATATGTTAATTGTTGATCTCGAAACCTTGATATTGTGCTTCTGAGTGGTTATGCCACCATTTTTGTGAATGTCTCATGTCTTTTCTGAGCATTTACAGCCGTTATGCTTTCCGAGTCATTCCAGGTTTCTAAATAGTCTGATGCATTTGCAAAATCCTTTCCCTCTGGTTTCGATGCTCCTTTATGCCAGCTCAATCACACTAATTGTTGAGTTGAGGTATTCTACTGCCTCGACCTTTATGTTGGAATAATTATTATGACCCTAGGTGTCTCAGGGGATCATCTAGTAATTTAGCCATGATTTGTGTTCCCAGTGTGATGATTCTGGCCATCATTCTCGAAAGCATCCCGTGATGTTATTAGTTAGTAGGTATTCTATTTCTGGGTTTTGAACCTGAGATTCACTCTACTTACTTCATGTTGATAGTGTTTGCTAGTTCCTTCAGGATATTAGAAACTTTGCGATAGTCCTCGAGGTCTGTGGTATTTCCTTCTTCCAAATACTATGAACCGCTTATGGCAGATGTTTATTGGATCAAAAGATCACAATTAGAGTACTCTTGAGGAGATCTCCATTCATAAATCATGACTCTGCCAGTCCTACCTCTCTGCATGGGTTATCTGGAAGAAATGTTGATCTCGCTCGACATACTAATCTATGCATCCACAACTCAAAAAAGTATATGTTCCTTTGAGTTGTCCCTCTTTAGTTGTCTACTGACCTTCGTCTATCAATTGATATCAAGGGTATGCATGCATTCGTTTATCGATGCCTATTACCCTTGTGGTCCGTCAAGCCATTCTGTCCTGAATGACTTGGAGAAACAAACTCCAGTACCTCGTCCATATCTAGGATTGGGTCAAAGTAGTTGTATTCCGCAGATCAAATGCCAATCCAGCTTTTGGTTCTGTTCTACCTTGGAGTATTACCCCCTTTATGTCAGAATTGTCATGAGAACTGCACCAACTCTCATGAATTTTGACGTAGTGATACTTCTCACCATCATTAGTCATTCCTCGGCCCTCGTGTTGATGCAACCGGAATACCGACAAATGAATTGTGATGTGTGAAATCAATACTCCCAGCAACCTCGTTGCTTGGTAGTTAAAGGACAATAATTTCATTCTTAGTGTGTTGGTTATTGGAATCATCCTTCTAAGACTGATCGTGCTACCTAGTCCTTATTTCGGTGCACCCTTCGATTGATGAGTTAGGATCTTGTCAAGTCCTCACTCATTTGATCATATCGTCTTGCCCTCAAAAGCAAGATTGTTCTCAAGTTTAGTAACATACCGGTGGTTCGTGATTTTCCGAATATCTTCTCAGAAGTATTACCAGGTTGTCCCCTGACTGTTATGTTGAGCTCGTGATCAAGTTGGTTTCTTGTGAACCACCTTCTCTCCAAGAATCGGTGTTAGATATCCCTGAGCTAGTTGGTTACGCTAGACCACAACTTGGAGAGTTGGAAGATAAAAGCTTGTCTGACTTAGTTCGTTCCAAAGGGATATTCTTGTGTAGTGTGTGTTGAAGAAAGATGGTATCTTCATCGATTGGTCCTTGTGATCAGTTGCTGGACCTATTGTCTTATCAATCCTTTGATTTGAGTGTGGGCTATCGTCAAATCAAATCAGTACCAATGATGTTCGTAATGTTGTCTTATTCGTGGGTTTTTCCTCGAGCATACACCATTACATCTTTGGCCTGACCAATGCTATCACTTGTGCACTTAACTATGGAATTCCTTTTAAAAGGAAACCCAGATGAATTGTTGTTGAGCTCATTGACAACATCCTTATCTCCTCCATGATTTTGTTGGACATTAAGCTAGTGTTGGAAACTTTTGAAAGCATTTTCTTCATGCTAGCTCATGAAGTATTTGTTGATGAAAGGAGTGACTTCCTTTTATACACGTGCATTTGGTGAAAGTTGCCGCCGTGAATTTGAGAAAGTTAGTTTTGCTTCCTCTGGAATCATCGCAAGTCAGTCATGCACACGTGCGAAGTATTCTGTGGTCTGGAGACTTGCAACCTTCATTCCATATGTGTATCCTAGCACACCAAGCCACTGACTGATTTGTTCAAAGAGAAGGAGTATCTTCATAAGAGCTAATCCGGACTTATGAAAGAACTTCGATATCCTCGCTGATGGTTCCCAACCAGAACTCGGTAGTGTTTTATTGTAAGACTACCATGTGGGCATGCTTGTCTGGGACAACGTGTTCACATGTTGTAGCGGAACCAGCTCATGTTTTGGAGCTTGCTATCGTAGTTCATCTCCCGAGAATCCCGCAACGTCATCTCGTCGATTTGTGTTGCAAACTTTCATTTTTCTTCCTAAGACTCGATGAGCCTGGAATATCCTAACACCAACCAGAGCTGAATCTCAGGCAGATATGATGGTTGGAACATTTCCCTAAGAACTATAATATTGGTCTCTCGATAACCGGTAAGGTGGATGTCGTGGCCAACACACCCATCCGGTAGACCTATTATTATAGTATCTTGTTTGAGGAAGTTGGCCACCCCCCCATAGGGATTTCATAGGATTTACTCCCCAGTTGACCCTATGGATTTTGAGATCCCGAAGTCCGACCTTTTTACTTGATGTTCTAGATATCAAACCATATCTATGAATGGGTTACGCTAGCACATCAAGGAGAACATTAGAAGCGGAGTGCTAAATGTCTCTCGGTCGGTCATCCAGATTTTGTTCCTTGGCTCGCTAAGGTGAAATCTGAGAAAGTGTTATCTTCCTTTGCATCTGCATCCTCCATCACCATTCATCATGGTAGTAAGTTGTTTACCGGACCCTTGACACGGATGTTGGTAAAACCTTGATGAATGTGGAAATGCTCAAGTTCTTGAGAGCACGCACAAGCGCTAGGTATTATCGCCGGCACTAACCGGGATTGCTCCTAGTCTCGTCGGTTATGCTATAACCACTCCAACAGTGAATTCACTCTTTATTATTGGGTTCTTCCCCAGTTACCAGAACCATTCCCAGCATTTGCATTTTGTTCCCAGCTTGCACCGCCAATGTGTCATTCTACCATGGGTCTCCTCCATTTCCGGTGATAAGCAAATTCATCCATTACGTTGTCTGCAACAAGGTAATCCCCATCATCCAAGTCCGGGTATGCCATTCTACCGACCCTCGCCAATCGAATGCTGTGATTTGCCTTAGGCTGATATAGAGAGTCTCAATGATCTCTATATCAAAGGTAATTCTTTTTGCCACTTAAGATAATAATCTACGAATCACCCTCCTCCAGGATGTTTCGTCGTGGTATCATGGCAATTCAACTCCTCGCTATGTTGACAACCGATCACCACATTCTTAGGTCTGGAATTGTTGCCTACCTAGTGAACCTCGTCACCTGCTCCACTCCATCCCTCTAGAGGTATGCTTCGTCTCTCAGCTTGAGAGATGTTGCTATGTCACATTCCGGGAGTTAATCCTGAGTTGTTCGACCTTCGAGAAGACCGATCCTTCTAGAGTTTTCCTTTCCTCTTCTTGTCATGATTAGCTGGAGTGCTCAGAGCAAGACGACAAGACAAAGATGGTGTTCAAATCAACGTTCATTTGAAGTGCAACCTGGATCGTGAAGATTGTACTAGTTGCGTTCCCCCTTCACCTTACCCTACGCTTGAATCTCGGGACGAGATTTTTGTTTAGTGGGGGTGAGTTGTCACATCCCTAGTTCTGGCCTGTCCTATGCCTGCTTCCATCTGAGCATCATGTTTAAATTTTTGAAACCTGAACTGAGGAATTTTGGAAGCCTCAAAAACTTAAATAAAAGAAGGGCAAAAACCCTAGAAATCTCATTCATTGCTCCAAAATGCTCTTCCTAAATGTTTGATAATTTTTGGCAAGGGTTCTGGTCCCAACCAAAATATTGAACATTTTGAAGGATTTATTTTTGGGACTTTGAATTTAATTCATTAGCTATTTGAATTTGAATTATATTCATATAATTAGAATATAATTTCAAATATCCCTGAATTATTTTATGAGCTCTTGGAAAAGTCCATCTAGCAAAATAAAAATATTCAGAGGAGTTTTTGGCATTGTTTGAATTTGTTTAAATTCAAACAATGGCAAAAGATATTAAATAAAAGAAACAGAACAGAATAAAAATAAAAAGAGTAAAGCCTACCTGGCCTCACCCGTGCAGCCCACCAGCCGGCCCAGCTCCCCCACCTGGCCGGCCCAGCCCACCTCCTCCTCCCCCTTGTCCTCTTCCTCCTCTGCCAGGAGGACGAACAGAGGCGAGGCGTGGCGCGCGCCGACGCTGCCTCGGCCACCTCCTGCTTCCCCTGGCCGCGTGGATGAATGCCTGGTGACATCCCGATCCGCCCGACCTCTCTCACTCTCCCTCGACCCTTTCCCCCTTCTCTGCTTTTTTCCCCTCTCGCTCCCGAACGCCTCCGTCGCTGCCGCACACCGCCACCGCGCTCACCGGCCGTCCCTCGAGCAACCGTCATGCTCGTTGGCTCCGCCTCGTCGTCCGCGTCATCCCAGATGAGCCACGCATCCTCAGGCGCCCTGCAACGTCGCCGCAATCGTCGTCTTCTACCTTCGGCCGCCCGGATCTCCGGCGACCCTGTGCTGCCTCCAACGCTCCCCCGGCCTCGTCTCCGCCTCGAATGAATCCGCTGTGAGCCCCTGCTGCTTCTCCTGTGCTCGCCCCCTCCGTTCTCGCCCCCTAGCCTCTTCCTCCACCGCGGCCGAGAGTTTCTCGCCGCCGGCCATGGCGTGGCCGTGGCCACAGCCACCCCAGCTCGTATCCGAGCCCACTGACGTGCTCACCGCGATCTCAGGAGTCCGTAGCACGCCCCAGCTCCTCCTGCCGTGCTCCCTAACCCCGACCCCGAGATTGCCCGAACTCCGGCGGCCGCAAAAGAGCTCGCCGCCGTTAACTCCGGCCACCCCAGCAGCAAACACCGCCACCGTTGGATGCGCCACATCGCCAGCTACTCGTAGCACCCACCCGCGCATCAAACCGTGGCCGGAGCAGCGTTTCCGACGCTCTCCGTCGTCTCGGCCTCGCCGGCGGCTAGACGCCGGCGGGTTTGACCCGCTGATCGTTGACTGGGTGGGCCCAGTTTGACCCCTGGGTCAATGACATGTGGGCCACCCTTGCTAATTTTAGTTAGATTAGTTTAGCGCTAATTACCTAGATTAGTGACTAACCTAACACTAGCTAACCCTGTTTAGTTAGTCAACTAACCACTGACATGCGGGCCTAGGCCCATTGACAGTTTAGTTAGTATTAACTTAATCCTGTTAACTAGTTGTTATGCTGACATATGGGTCCCACAGGTCAGTTTGACCTGGACGGTGCCCGTTGACCTGCTGAGGTCAGCATGAGGTCATGCTGACGCAATAATTCCTTTCTGGAATTAAAATAAATTAGGAAATGATTTATAATTCCAGAAAATTGTAAAAACTTCTAAAAATCATAGAAATTCAACCGTAACTCCAAATTAAATAAATTATATATGAAAAATTATCAGAAAAATTCAAGGAATCCATCTGTACCATTTTCATGCATGTTAGAACAACTTATAGCTGCTGTTTAGCACAAATCAATTAAAGGGCATTTAAATATTCACATATGGAGTTTGAATTTGAATCTTGTATTCAAACCAACTTCATTTAATCTGGTTTTAGTTGCATTAGCTCAAAACACATTCATTTTGCCATGTCATGATCATGCATCATATTGTGCATTGCATTGATTGTGTTCCCTTCTGTGTTGCCGGTATTTGTCCCCTCTCGATAGACGTGATACCGATGATGTGATCGTTGACACTGATGAAGACTCAATGTTATCTTCAGAAGTGCCAGGCAAGCAAAACCCCCTTGTTCATTCCGATACAATCCTACTCTCTCGCTCCTGCTCTCTTTTACTGCATTAGGACAACACTGATTCATCTGTTACTTGCTGCGGTAGCTGAACCCCTTTATCCTTTGCATGACCTGTCATTGCCACAGTAAATAGATGAAACTCACTAGCATGAGTAGGAGTTGTTTGAGCCCTGATGTGCCTACTCATTCATGTTTGTTTGTCATGCCTGCTACTGCTTAGAGTTGAGTCAGGTCTGATTCATCGGGGATGAATCAGAGGTGTGTGAACATGTCCTACTATGTGTGAGCTAAGTGTGTGAACACGATTTGGTAAAAGGTGTCGGTGAGAGGCCATGTAGGAGTACATGGTGGGTTGTCTCATTGAAGCCGTCCTCAGGAACTGAGTTCTATGTCTGTGATCCATGATTCAGCTACTACCATACATTGGGCCCTGAAATATGACCCCGCTCGACTTCTTATTCACCCTAGTCCTCTGTCCAGGAGTTGCAAGTAGTTTCTGGTGTTTGTAGTATGCTGGAGGCCGTGGACAGCGCTGACCGTAGGGGTGGGCTGTGATGCGGTAGGCACGTGGCCGGGTAAACCGGGCACCCGTTTGGTGTCACGGAACCCTGTTCACATCGTTTGGGGCTGTGAGCGAAACTCCGGCCGGATCTCCTCATGGATGGAACCCGAATAGGCGATAAACCTGGACTAGAGACTTAGGTGTTTAGGTAGGTCGTGGTCTACACCCACGTCGGTTTTCACTTGAAGTCTGCCGAGCACATGTCGTGTGCAGACGCTAAGTGGTGGAAACATGTATGAAGAAGTACACCCCTGCAGGGTTAACATCATCTATTCGAATAGCCGTGTCCGCGGAAAAGGACTTCTGGATTGCTTATATCAGTTCATAGACAAGTGAAAGTGGATACTTTAAAATGCGCAAGATAAGCGTGAGTGCTATGGATGGGGTTCTCGTAGGGAGACGGGAGCGGATCCATAGTGGTGTATTGATATGGTGAATATGTGGACTCGTGTGCGCCACCTCAAAAGAGTTGTTTGCAGTCGTAGTTCAGGATAGCCACCGAGTCAAAGCTGGCTTGCTGCAGTTAAACCCCACCATCCCCTTTGTTGATAATGATGCATATGTAGATAGTTCTGATGTAAGTCTTGCTGGGTACATTTGTACTCACGTTTGCCTATTTTATGTTTTTGCAGAGAGACTTCAGTCTCACTAGTATTTCCGCGTGGTCTTCGACGTTTAGCTTGTTACCTCAGCTACGATCTTGTGCCTCGGCAGGATCTGATAGATAGTCAGGCTTCTTAGCCTTTTTCATTTATAGATGTCTGTACCCAGACATGATAGCTTCCGCTTGTGCTTTGATTTGTATGCTCTGAATGTTGGGTCATGAGACCCCTGTTTGTAATATCTCGCTCCTCGGAGCCTATTGAATAAATTACTTGAGTCGTAGAGTCATGTTGTGATGCCATGTTGTGTTTGCACATATCGAGCATATTGTGTGTATGTTATTGAAATGCTTGGTATGTGTGGGATCTGACTATCTAGTTGTTTATCTTTAGTAGCCTCTCTTATCGGGAAATGTCTCCTAGTGTTTCCACCGAGCCATGGTAGCTTGCTACTGCTCCGGAACACTTAGGCTGGCCGGCATGTGTCCTTCTTCGTTCCTGTGTCTGTCCCTTCGGGGAAATGTCACGCGATGAATACCGGAGTCCTGTTAGCCCGCTACAGCCCGGTTCACCGGAGTCCTGCTAGCCCAGTGCTACAGCCTGGATTCACTCGCCGATGACCGACACGTTCGATGCTGGGTCATGGATGCCTGTCCCTGTAAGTCTGTGCCACTTTGGGTTTACGACTAGCCATGTCAGCCCCGGGCTCCTTATCATATGGATGCTAGCGACACTGTCATATACGTGTGCCAAAAGGCGCAAACGGTCCCGGGCAAAGGTAAGGCGACACCCGTGGGAATACCGTGCGTGAGGCCGCAAAGTGATATGAGGTGTTACATGCTAGATCGATGTGGCATTGAGTCGGGGTCCTGACACACAACCAGATTGGAAGAAATGAAAACCTTATTAGCAGGCAACCCAATCCTAGCCGCCCCAAGTGTTGGCAAACCTATGTTGCTTTACATCTCAGCAACTCACCAGGTAGTGAGCGTTGTACTCGTCGTTGAACGAGAGGAAGAGGGACATAAATTCCCCATCCAAAAGACAGTCTATTACGTATCGGAGGTCCTTACACCATGCAAATATGGATACCCTCACTACCAAAAGATAGCTTACGTGGTCTTTATGGCATCCCGAAAACCCCGACACTATTTTCAAGTGTGTTCGATCACAGTGGCATCCAAAGTACCACTTAACGACATTATAAACAATAGGGACGCCACTGGCCGCATAGCTAAATGGGCCATTGAACTCTTACCGTTCGAAATAACATACAAGCCACATCGAGCTAGTAAATCTCAGGTGCTAGCCGCCTTCGTTGCAGAGTGGACGGAAGCTGAGCTCCCTAACGAGTATAGTTCATACTCCAACTTAATCATGTACGTTGACGGCTCTAAGATGCTAGCCGGACTAGGGGCTCGTGTCATCTTGACATCCCCTACAGGGGACACAGTCTGCTACGTGTTACAAATCATGTATACAGACTCCAACAATGCGGCCGGATATGAGGCACTACTAGATGGTCTCCGCATTGCTGTCTCCATCGGCATACAACGCCTAGAGGTGCGCGGAGACTCAAACCTCACAACATCTCATGTAAATGGAGAGTTTGATGCAAAAGACCAAAAAATGGCGGCATATTGAAATGCCATATTAAAGATATTGGCTCGGTTCAAGGGGCCTAAATTTCATCACGTCGCTCGAGACAGTAACCAGGCAGCTGACATACTCGCTCGCATGGGCGCCAAGCGCGACCCCATCCCGCCTAACACCTTTGTGGAAAGGCTCTTCAAGCCATCTGTGGTATGCAGGACAAGAGTAGAGATGCCAGTTTGTACCTAATCACGCCCCTAGCAACCGAATACAATACAGATATCATCGGGGGTTCGGATACTGAAGTAACACCCTCCTCTCATAAGATCATGGCCGTTATTGCACCTTGGACCGAACCCTTCCTAGCCTACCTTAATAGTCAAGAGCTTCCCGATGATCAAAATGAGGCCCGTCGCATAGTCTGGCGTTCTAAATCCTACAAAGTTCACAAAGGTGAGCTGTACAAGAAAAGCACTACCGGAGTTCTCCAAAGGTGCATCTCCGAAGAGGAGGGATGGCAACTCTTGGCCGAAATACATGCTGGTTTGGGCGGCCACCATACTGCAGCTCGGGCCCTCTTAAGCAAAGCCTTTCGGATAGGCTTTTTCTAGCCAACAGCCCGAGCAGACGCACAAGCCCTTGTCCAACGTTGTGTGGGATGTCAGCTTTTCGCCAATCGAAGTCATATGCCTCCCATTGCCTTAAGAAAAATCCCCATCGCTTGGCCCTTCGCGGTCTGGGGGCTCGATATGGTCAGACCCCTTAAAGGGGGAAGCCACAAAAAGAAATATTTACTGGTTATGGTGGATAAATTCACTAAGTGGATAGAGGCCAAACTAGTAAAAACGGCTGAAGCAGGACTAGTTATTGACTTTATATCCAGCGTGGTACACGGCTACGGTGTCCTGCACAACATCATCACCGATAATGGCTCCAATTTTACGGCCGATGAGGTGAAAAACTAGTATGCTAAATTGGGCATTAAACTCAACTATGCATCCGTCTACCACCCTCAAACAAACGGCCAGGTTGAACGAGCCAATGGCCTGATAATGAGTGGCATTAAACCCCGACACGTGCGCTCCCTATGGGAGTCAGATAAGCACTGGGTTGAGGAACTCGATTCCGTGCTTTGGGGGCTGCGGACTACACCTAACCGAACAATCGGACACACACCTTTCTTCATGGTGTGTGGCGCAGATGCTGTCCTGCCTTGCAACATTATTAATGACTCACCACGAGTGCGCATGTACAAAGAGAGAGAGGCCGAGATCGATCAACAGGATGACCTAGACGGCCTCGAAGAGGATTGAATATCGCACAAGCCCGTTCCGCATTTGATTAACAACAGGCAAGGTTGGAAAAAGCGCTAGGCAATAGGCAGGCAGTGACCCTGTGCCTAGCGCCTAGCCTGCCTAGGTGTAGCCTAGGCGGGCCAAGGCGTTTTGTATGGTAGAAGGTTAGGATGATCATTGTTTAGCTAGACTTTGTACTATATCAGGTTAGAAGGATAATTTGATGATAAAAGAAACATACATGACACACTGTGGAGAACTAAATATAATCTATTCAATGAAAGTAGTACGCCCATAGAAATATCAAATGTTCAAATACAGGAGAGTCAAGCATCACGCAAGACCGAATTGGCATAGCATTATATATTATAAGTTCAACAGTTCACACTTCAGAATGAAGTTCTTTATTCCTAGAATCTTATTTGGAAGACTTCTCTCACAAGTCAAAAAGTGAAAATTCCACATGGATGCACACACAAATAGTTCGACACATAATGACTTAAAAGATATAAGATAAAAACGAAGTACTTAACAAAGGACATCCATGCATTTGGGTCTCCTTAATTATCAATATTCATTCTCATCCTCTGAATGCATCTCCTCCTCCTCATCAAACTCCTCTTCTTCAGAATCGAATTCT
Source organism: Triticum dicoccoides (assembly GCF_002162155.2). Taxonomy (NCBI): domain Eukaryota; kingdom Viridiplantae; phylum Streptophyta; class Magnoliopsida; order Poales; family Poaceae; genus Triticum; species Triticum dicoccoides. Next base: position 374,315,378 of record NC_041392.1, on the reverse strand, counting down.
TCTTCTTCATAAAGTTGTCTTAGTCTCGCACTTCTACGTGGCTCGAGCAGTTCATCACCTCCCATTGTTTCTCCAATGGCACTCCCTGGCATCCCTGTACTATCCATCTCCTCCTCATCATCCCTATAGACGACTTCTGCATAATCGTCTCCGCCCTCAAAAAGAAAACCTTGAGCTTCGGTAGTTTCAGCAGATAAGAGGACATCAGTGATCTTCTTCTCCTTGATCATTTGTTTCTTGGCCATCATTCTTGAGTTGAATTGTATAAACACGAGAGTTTAGACGTTCTATAGTTAGCCTATTTCTTTTCTTTGTATGAATCTGCAACAGGAAAAAAATAACAATTAAGAATAGAGAATGTTTTGACATGCGACTGACTAATCTAAATGTGAGATTAGAGAGTCAGCAGACTTGCATTTTCAAAGGTACTCCAATTCCTTTCACAGACTGAAGAACTCGAGGTCAATGAGAGGATTCTCACAGCCATCCTTTGTAGAACCGATGCTTCAGTTCCATAGAGCCTCCACCAAGATGCTATGAATGAGAGAAGAGAATCAAGTTAACAATGTATTGCATAAACTCTGAATAAATATTGAATAAGTTAGACTTCACAAAATCACAATGCATACCTGCATTATAATCAAAATTCTGACAAGTCCTCGCAAGCTTCTTTGCAAATGATCCTTCTCTATTCTGGAATTTCTTTAATTCAAAATTGACAGCTTGATCTTGCTTGTCATCATCACCATAATAAAAGGTCTCCACACAACTGATGAACCCTTCGGTTATTGTTCCATCATCAAAAATATTAGTATCAGCATAACTATAATATGGATTCAGCAAATATGCAGCCAAGTGCAATGGAGAGTCAAGTTGATCTTTCATCTTTTTCTCAACAATATTAATCACATCTTTGTAACGTAACTCCACATTGCCATAGACTTCCTTGATCTCTTTCTTTGCCTTAACTATTTCTCCATAAACAAAGATAATAGATGGCTTGACATCCCCATCAACCAAGCGAAGGACTTTTACCAAAGGCTCAAAGACATTGAGGCAAAGCTTCAAATCTTTCCAAAAAGCCATGCTCATCATCGTAGCTGTTGCTGCCTTTCCCTTTTTTGATTTAACTTCTCTCAGCTTGTCCCATCTACTATCAACCACCATCTTCCTCAGTTGATCCTTTTTGTCTAGAAGGCTTTCCAAAGTTAGATAAGCAGAAGCAAACCTAGTGACCCCTGGCCTTATGATCTCTTTCCCAGAAGAGAAGTGCCTCATGCAGTCCAAGGTCCTTGTGTGCCCATAGACAAAGATAGTGAATGCTTTTGCTTTTTCAAGTACCTTACTAAACCTTGGTAGGTCGCCAATTCCTTGCAACATCAGGTTAATGGCGTGCGTCGCACAAGAGCTCCAAAACATGTTTGGCCTCTTCTCCAACAACATCTTCTTTGCTCCCATGTTATTAGAAGCATTATCAGTCACTACTTGCACCACATGTTCAGGACCTACTTCCTCAATTGCTTCATCCACTAATTGGAAGATGACTTCACTTGTGTGTGATACAGCCGACATCTCACTCGACCTTATGAAATTAGAACCATCAGCATTATTTGTGCACAAGTTCATTATGCTTCTCCTCTTCCTATCTGACCAAGCATTAGTCATAATGCAGCCATTCTTCATCTTTTCAGCATCACGTTCTTGCAGCAAACTCTTTACTCTTGCATGTTCCTCACTCAACAAAGTCTCTCGAAGATCATGTTTAGAGGAGGCTCAAATCCAGGGCCAAAGCTCCCAATGGCTTCGCACATTAACTTGAAATCATCATTGTCACAAGCATTGAATGGTATAGCTACAAATGTAATATGAACAAAATTAGTAACTGAAAAGTCAACCAACAGTCAAACATTACAAAGAAGTAAATAATCAATGGCAGTGTGGGTAAAAATAAATATTTAATTACCATGATTGTACACCCATCTAGCCACATACTGCTGCACTTCATGTGTTCTCTTTTTCCAAAGTTCCTTGTTTATCTTCTGTTGATGCAAGGCTTCAGCTTGAGTCAGTTTAGGATCAATAGGCCGTGTCCACTTGTCAATGGGACCTAACTTGTGTGGCTCCGCACTTCCAATACAAGCGGCTTCGTCATCTCCAATGCGAGAAATGTTCACAGTTTGTCTGAGCTCTTTCTCATGGGCAGTCTTTTCCCGCCTCTTATTAGATGCCTCTTCAAGAGATTTCTTGCACCTATCTTTAGCTTCCTGCGAGCTTTTTTTACATTTGACCACAACATTACCAACATGAGCCACATGCTGCTTGTGACGATAAACACCTCCAGTGCTCACATGGTTACAGAAAATACACTTCACTTTATCCTTGTTGGAAGCATCAGCTAGACTCCCATAGTCCTATCCCACATCATCCGACTTTCTCTTAAGGACATTCTCCTCCTGCAATGCCGATGTTGCATTTCTCTCAGACATCCTACAAATATTGAAATACACAACAACCAATATTCAGTAATTCGCTTCGCTTATGCTAGAAAAATGGACCACATCTACCAAAGTCCAGACTACAAGTAGGCATAAATCCAGATAATAATCAAAGCAACAATTCAATAAATAGACCTTAAAAAACAATTCAATATATAGCATGTTTGTACGTCTATGCGTAAGTCCACATCCTAGAAATATATAGCAGAAGATAAATCATTAACTGTTTAATTAGGTACACAATTCGGTTCCTGTAGCAATGGAGGAATCAAAGCAATATAAATTATAATATCATAATATATGCAGAGCAATATAAAATAGATAGCAAGCTGCATACTAGGAGATTCCAAGAAAAAAACTATTGTGAAGTAAATAGATAATACAAAAAAAATTCATTTTTTGTGGGGGAAACAAAGCAACTTTTTTTCTGCATTACAAAGTTATAAATCTGCTAATTCAAAACTTATTTAGTCTTGCAAGTTGCAATGCTCGATGCCTTGGTACAGATCTGGAAGCAATTTCATTTTTATACCAACTGAACAATCCCTCTGGTTAAACGACATCACACTCATATACTAATTTGAACTACCATGTTTAATAACCTGATGTCTCTACATTCAAGAATAACAACAGCCACATCAATAGTGCCCGGGATGATTACCTTCAGACCAGTGGATGCTCCCTTTGTTCCTTCGCTACAATTACCTTCAGACTAGTCAGTACAACTGCATCACGGAGTTATAATTATTTTCAGTCATGTTTTATCTAGGAAGTGTTTAGCAATCAGTACAGAAAATTTCTCTTTGGGTATATAGATTTCTGATGGTTCAGATACCTAGCTTCTATCTCATTTCTCTCGGTCGATCACAGGAAGGAAACAATCACAAGAGATTTTGTTGCTTCCTGCAACTAACTGCAACGTTTTGCTCTGGCGAAAACAAAAGCTACCAGCTGCTTATTCTGACGAAACTGAAGAAAAGCAAACATCTAGCTAACTGAATATTGTGTAGCAGGATTACAGTAGCCAACGATTTCCTCTTGATTTTTGTGAAGGAAACAGAGCATAGCAAAACTGCAGCTCAAGGGATTACAAGCGAAGGACAGATCTAGCAGCATCCAACATGCAATCCAGATAAACCAATACTGTTTATAAATTTAAAAGACCATTTGTGGATGTAAAAAGATCATAAGAAATTACAGATCGAGTGATTACATGATAGAGATGGAGCAACAATCAACTAGCAATCCACCGGTGATGCAGAGGCAACACACAGGCATAGTGAAAGACACGAGAGAAGGAATGGCTGAAATCGCATTGGAAGCTCACCTACAGCAGGGGAGAAGACCGGACCTCAGGCTGGGGTCGAACAGAGAAACAGCTAGGAGGAAGAAGTCATGGCGGTGAATCACTTCGTCCCGGCGGTCGGTGGACGAGTGGCAACAGAATAGATTGAGCCGCCGCCACCCCTTCTATGTTTATATATACAGATCCTAACCTAATCTCTTCGTTCCTCCCGCCGGCAAACTGCACGCAATCATCTCGCAATCTTCTCGCGATTCTCTCGCCACCTTCCCACATGCTAGCACCCTCCTGTTGCATCTCCGGTCCGCCTTGCTCCGCCTAGCATCGCCCCCTCACTGCTTTTCTCCGCTTCCTAGTACCTAGGCGCACGCCTTGCTCCGCCTAAGCGTTGGGCCCGCCTAGAGGACCGATTAGGCCCAAAGCTATGCGATGGGCTATCGCCGAGCGCTGAGGCGCGCTGAGGCGTACGCCTAATACCGCTTTTTCCAACCCTGACAATAGGCCAGGCGATACCAAAGCAGAGAAGTGCGGGCCAAGACATCTAACATTGGCGATCTCGTCTTGTGTCTCCCCGAGAAGAAAAAGGATAAGCTCAAACCAAGATGGGATGGCCCATTTATCATAGATGTTCTCACAGGAGGAGCCTATCACCTTCGTAATGCATTGGATAATCGCCTTGAGCCGAATCCATGAAACACTATTAGGCTCCGACGATTCTACAGATAGTTCGGTAGCACCTTTTTTTTACTTTGACTAGGTTCTTTTTTCTCCTCTCCTTTTTCTTTTTTCTTTTTAATAACCCAGGGTGTGTTCGGATCTACTGAACTGTTAGGGGTACACATCTTTAAATGTACATACCCCAATATAACTTGGGGCTTCTTTGACAAAGCTTATTACTAAAAGCTTGTTGCTTACATTGTTTACATCGTTTGTTCTATACATTTTTTGCCATAATATGCACCTCTATTACTTAAGTTTTTTCTAAGATGGGTTTTCCTCTCTCCTGTGTTTATACCCTACGTTCCTGATTATTCAGCTAGGATGTAAAGGGAGCACCTCTGTGATTGTTACAACTGGGTAATCCAGATCTGTACCTCAGACGGGTGAAGCCGAAAGCTAGCGTTCTTAAGGGAATAATTGGTCGGCAAGCAACGAAAAATTATTTACATTTATGTAATTCTTATAAAAAATAAGGGACAAGTTGCCCGTAAGTCTATCTTTTGGATCAAAGCCTAGACATGCATAATTAAGCATGCCGACCCAAGGAAATGAACCCTTAATGGAACTATTTTCACTGGAATATGTTTCTTGTGTTAAATATTAATATAACATAACTCCTCGAACAAATTTTGTCTGCTTGAGCAATACGACCGGATTGTCTGGTTTCCGAACATAATGAGTGTTTATTACATTCAAACATGGTAACCGGAAACACTCCAACTATTTGGTTCGGAGGTTGACGCCGAAGGCTTGCGATGACAAATTTTGCCAAGTTCGGTTGGAGATAAGTTTGACGATAAAGTACATTGATACATCGAATCGAACGCCCACTCTTTATGTATGCCATCTATAAGACTGTTTAAGCTACAGTCTTCTTGCGAATATTTCGCAGCTGTCATCTCTTGGTCATATACCAAGTTCACGGGAATCTCTTTTCTGTCCGGTCCCCGAGATCCCACTCGGGCCATATGATTCAGCTCGAGCCCGATGTAGCGTGTCATCACCATCTCCCATGCCTCTCTTGCACCTTCCCGGCATGCTGAAGCCTTCCATACCCCAAAACGATGCTGAGCACCTATGAATAGGTTCACCAAATCCTCCATACTTTCTAGAGGGGCATCGGATGGCCATAAGGCTTTGACCATATCTTCATAGCTTTCCGAGCCCGCTCATGCACTATGGCAAGCTCTTTTAGAACGTCACCTCGAAATCCGGATACTTCTTCTTCATGATGCCCGATCAACATACTTGCAAGAACATCATTATAATACTCTGAATTACCAGATAATATGAGTCCCCTGGATGGTTCAAAGTTCATACCGAATATGCCGCCTTTCAACTTCTTATTTTCTTCTAGTGTGTCTGATAGTTGAGCCTTTAAGCTCTTTATCTCTTCGAGTTGTTTATCCTTTTCCTCCTCTAGTTTGTTCTTTTGATAAATGGCCCATGCTAGTACTCGATGACCGTCTGCTTTTTGCCCTTCGACATATTCCTGGGCTTTCTTGGCAACCTTTAAACTCTTTCCAAGTTGACCTATAGATTCCGCTGCTAAAATACAACAATGTATGCTTAAACATCATTGAAGCAGATCATATTTTTTGGATACAATTTTTCCTTACCATCATCTCCCACCGTGAATTTATTCATTTCCTCTAGGTCTGTGGTGGCGGCATTTAGCTTTGTCCGGCTCGTTTCAAGATCCTGGGATAGCGCATTGTTCTTCTCTTTCAGAACCTATGGTCATAACGATCCTTAAATCGGTTTGTCTAACCACTTAAAGTCTCGGGGCCTACTGGCATATATCTATTAAATTTACACAAACTCTTACCTGGATATCCTTTGAAAACAGGTGAGCGACTCCTGCAAGTTCGTCTCGGGCAGCTCAGATATATGCATCCATGGAGCTGAGGGTATTGAATTCCTCCTCAGTGAAAGCTGGAGCATGCATGGTCTCTTTTAGTCGTCGATGGTTCATCACACTCTCCACTTCGGAATTTGTGACGGATACATCATCTGAATCCTCATGAGGTGGATGATTTGGCGCTGCAACCGTATTGGCTCTCGTCCTGGTTGATGAGACTGGTGCCGGATTAGCTGGTGATTGGCTAACTGGGTCTTCGGACCCAGTTCGCCGTATGTTCCTTTTGAAATAAGATGGGAGGAGAAATATGACAATCTGGTCTTATGCCTAAGCACATATTAAAGGTTATAGATCTTTGATGAAGGAAGGAGCTCGACAGAGCTCCCTGTTTCCATTCGTTTTAATGGCTCGCCCTGTGTAGGCGCTATCTTCCTAGAGGCCGCCCTCAATGGAGTGTGGCTCGCTGAGCACTGACCCTTTAGAGCATGATTTAGTGCGATGGGTGAGGCGCAAGTGGGGGGCTCCTTTTTTGAGGATGACTTCTGAGTACTTACATTGGAGAAAGGAAGAAGGCCGGGATAATCGGCCATAATAGCCACTGCTGAGCCATCAAGGCTTGCTTGATAAAAGACTCCATCATCAAGCTCTGTAAATATATCTGGATCCTCGCGGAATCAGGGTTCTTCGTTGCGAGCATAGTCCCCTGGCAGTGGGGAGGGGCAATGAACCTTTTCGACCACCTTCATCCATGTATGTTTTAAGACGACAAGAATAATTTGATTAGTACACCTCAATAATGAGGGAGGACAATGCTGATAATCAAAAACTTACCCATTCGATAGGGTTATACATGGAAAATACTTTCCCGACAATTTAAATGGGCGAATTCTTCTTTCTCCCCCTTATAAAGATCTGCCAGAATGGCCGCCGGAGTGGCTGGGGTATCTAGGCCCTGGCGCTTGTAACTAGACGTGTTGTCTGTTCCGTTGTAACACCATAAAGGGTGCTCCCTAAACTGAAGGGGCTGGATGCATCGCTTTATCACGATGGCCAAGTCTTCGATTATCGAGAGTTTGGAATGGGCGAGTACCCTGACCTTGTAAACTAACCTCTTTACTTCCGCACTATCTCCTTGCTTGGGGCTCCAGGTGTAACACCCCGGATGTAACTTACCATATTTGTAGCTCCGACTCTTGCTTTCTTTGGCTTTAAGTTATGAGTTTTCCTTCGTTGTTGGGTTTTTGTCTTTGTTTTGCATTTTGTTCATGTCATGCATTTCATATCATGTCATCATGTGCATCTCATTTGCATACGTGTTCGTCTAATGCATCCGAGCATTTTCCCCGTTGTCCGTTTTGCAATTCGACACTCCCACGTGCACCGGCGTACCCCATTTTGTCTTTTTTCGTGAACGGGTGTTAAACGTTCTCGGAATGGACCAAGATTTGCCAAGTGGCCTTGGTACACCACCAGTAGACCGTCTGTCAAAATTCGTCCCATTCGGAGTCCGTTTGATACTCCAACGGTTAACCGGGGAACCACAAAGGCCTCGTGTGTGTTGCAGCCCAACACCCCTCCAAAACGGCCCAATAACTCATCTAAACCCCTTCCGTGTCCTCCGCCGTCGGATCGCGATCGCGTGGGCGAAAACTACACTCCATTTGGACAATCCTACCTCCTCCTACCTACAAATAGGTGCTCCCTCCGAATTTTTCGCGCAGTCCAACCCTAGCCCCGCTTCTCCTCGCCGACGGACGCGTCCGGACCACGCCGGACACGTCCGCCCGCCGTCGCCGGCGAACCAGCCCCGCCACGTGGTGTCCCTGCCCTGCCAGCCGCCGTCCCCGCCGAGGCCCATCGCCGGCCCCCGCGGGCCCGAGACGCCCCGCACCCCGCACCACCTAGCGCCGCCGTCCCGCACCGCCGCCTTCGCCTGCCGCCATCGCCTGCTCCCGCAGCCACCTCACTGCCCTTCGCCAGCGCCGCTCCGCCTCGCCGCCACCAGTCGCCGCATGCGCTCGATGCCGCGCCGCCCGGTCGCGCATCACCTGCTCCGGCCGCCACGCCGCAGCGCTCTGGACACCGTGTACTCCTCTCCCCGGCGACCCCCTCCTCTCAGGTGAGTAACTCTGGTGAGAGCTCATGCCCACCTCGGTTCGCGTGCCCGGGGTCAAACCCTAGATCTGGGAGGGTATAATTTCCTCTAAGTCTTTTTCCCCTAACTTTTTATGCCTCCGTTCTTCACGCCATAACTCCATGACCGTAGCTCGGTTTCATGCGCATGATATATCAAAATGTTCATTGTGAGATGATCTTCATTTAATTCCATTGTGCCATAGTTGTTTGAGTCCGTCTTGATGCCCAAATATCTGATGCAAGAGTGCTATAAAATGTTTGCTCCTGTTGCTTAGCAGATTATGATGATTTGTCATTTTGTCACTTTTGTTGTGTGCATCTTATGGGCATGAGCTCTACATGTGTTTTGAACTATGACATGCCATATTTACAGGGGTGCTTGCCATGTATTTTTTTATCAATGTGGTGACTAGCAGAAGCATGCAAAGTAGCCTTCATGATATTGCTGTTTTCAGGGACTTTGGATTTTGCGCTAAGTCCTTGTTCTGCTGTTATTTTTATGCCATGTTAACATGATTCTACAGTGATATCCAACATTATTTTGAGTACCTTTAGTAAGGATGTTTTGGACATATGGTTATGCTCTATCCGTCCATTGCTCTGCTGGCAATTATGGAGTGCCCTAGCATGTCTTAATCTTGCTCTACTTTTGCTATAAAATGTTCGAGGCAGATTGTTTACATGTTAATCAATTTTGCCATGGTTGTTGTTGTCGATCCATGCTTGCTATGAACTTGCTCTTGCCATCGTTAGCTTCATTAACATGTCATCCATGGCAAGAGCAAGTTCATAGCATGCATGGATCAACAATATCAACCATGGAAAAATTGATTAACATGTAAACAATATTCCAGGAACATTTTATAACAAAAGTAGAGCAAGATTAAGACATTCTAGGGTACTCTATAATTGCAAACAGAGCCATGGGTGGATAGAGCATAACCATATGTCCAAAACATCCTTACTGAAGGTACTCAAAACAATCATGGATATCACTGTAGCATCATGTTTACATGGCATAAAAATAATAGCAGAACAAGGACTTAGCAAAATCCTAAGTCCCTGAAAACAACAATATCACGAAGGCTACTTTGCATGCTTGTGCTAGTCACCACATTGATCACAAAAATACATGGCAAGCACCCCTGTAAAGATGGCATGGCATAGTTCAAAACACATGTAGAGCTCATGCCCATAAGATGCACACAACAAAAGTGACAAATCATCATAATCTGCTAAGCAACAGGAGCAAACATTTTATAGCACTCTTGCATCAGAGATTCGGGCATCAAGATGGACTCAAACAAGTATGGCACAATGGAATTAAATGAATATCATCTCGCAATGAATATTTGGATATACCATGCGCATGAAACGGAGCTACTGTCATGGAGTTATGGCATGAAGAACAGAGGCATAAAAAGTTAGGGGAAAAATACTTAGAGGAAATTATACCCTCCCAGATCTAGGGTATGACCCTGGGAGCGCGAACCGAGGTGGGCGCGAACTCTCGCCGGAGTTACTCGCCAAAGAGGAGGGGGGTCGCCGGGAGAGGAGGACATGGTGGCCGGAGCAGGCGAGGCGCGACCGGGTGGCGTGACGTCGTGCGCGGGAGGCGACTGGTGGCGGCGAGGCGCCGGCGGAGGGCGGTGAGGCGGCGGCCGGAGCACGCGGCGGGCGAACGCGACGGTGCGGGACGACGGGCTAGGAGGCGCGGGGCGCGGTGCGTCTCGGGCTCGCGGGGGCCGACAATGGGCCTCGGCGGGCCGCGGCGGCTGGCGGTGCGGGGACGCCACGTGGCAGCGGCTGGTTTGCCGGGCGACGGCGGGCGGACGTGTCCGGCGCGGTCCGGACGCGTCCGGCAGCGAGGAGGAGCGTGGTTAGAGTTGGGCTGCGTGAAAAATTCGGAGGGAGCACCTATTTATAGGTAGGAGGAGGTAGGAGTGTCCAAATGGAGTGTAGTTTTCGCCCACGCGATCGTGATCCGACGGTGGAGGACATGGAAGGGGTTTGGATGGGTTATTGGGCTGTTTTGGAGGGGTGTTGGGCTGCAACACACGCGAGGCCTTTGCGGTTCGCGGTTAACTGTTGGAGTATCAAATGGACTCCAAATGGGACGAAATTTGACAGGCGGTCTACCAGTGGTGTACCAAGGCCACTTGGCAAATCTCGGTCCATTCCGGGAATGTTTAACACCCGTTCAGGAAAAAAGACAAAAGGGGGTACGCCGATGCACGTGGGAGTGTCGGATTGCAAAATGGAGAATGGGGGAAATGCTCGGATGCATGAGACGAACACGTATGCAAATTAGATGCACAGGATGCCATGATATGAAATGCATGACATGAACAAAATGCAAAACAAAGACAAAAACCCAACCACGAAGGAGAACTCATAACTTAAAGCTGAAAAAAAGCAAGAGTCGGAGTTACAAATATGGTAAGTTACATCCGGGGTGTTACAACACTCCACCACTACGAAAGGATATCGTCCCAAGATCTAGGACTGAAAGAACTACGGATATTCGGAACGGAGGTGATCCTCGTGCTCCAAGGTGGCTTCTCGGTCGGAATGGTGTGATGACTTCACTTTCATTAATTTGATAGACTTGTTGTGAGTCTTGCACTTAGTTTCCTCAAGAGTAGCAACGGGATGCTCATGGTAAGACAGGTCTTCTTGGAGATCAATATCTTCAAAGTTGATGGTGCGCTCAGGAGTCTTGAAGCACTTGCAAAGTTGTGACGCGTGAAACACGTCATGCACGTTTGCGAAGTTGGACGGAAGCTCGAGTTGATAGGTGAGATCGCCTCTTTTACCAATGATCTTAAAAGGACCCACGTATCTAGGGGCAAGCTTCCCTTTGATACCGAAGCGACGAGTGCCTTTCATTGGAGAGACGCGGAGGTAGACATGGTCTCCGATCTCGAAAGCCAAGTCACGATGCTTGCTATCATAGTAACCCTTCTGGCGCGATTACGCGGCTTTGAGATTTTTGCGGATGACTTTTCACATTTCTTCAGCCTCTGTGATCAAGTCATTGCCAAGGAGTTGGCGTTCACCAGTCTCTGACCAATTAAGAGAATCACCAGTCTCTGGAGTACGTCACTTTCTGCCATAGAGAATCTCGAATGGGGCCTTGCCCGAGCTCGCTTGGGAGCTGTTGTTGTAGGAGAACTCGACATATGGAAGACAATCCTCCCACTTCATACCGAAGGAAATGACACAAGCCCTGAGCATATCTTCAAGGATTTGATTGACTCGCTCAACTTGGCCACTAGTTTGAGGATGGAAGGCTGCGCTGAAGCGAATGTTGGTGCCCATGGCCTTCTGAAGTGAAGATGCTTCCACGATATGAAGATATCAATTGTGGAATGCCGTGCAAGGAGATGATCCTGGAGGTGTATAGCTCTGCCAGATGAGCTGCTGTGATAGATTCTTCGATTGGAAGGAAATGAGCCACTTTAGTAAGCTTGTCGATGACAACGAAGATAGCATCGTTTCCATGCTTGGACTTGGGAAATCCAGTCAACAAGTCCATCTCAATATGGTCAAACTTCCATTCTGGAATAGCAAGAGGTTGGAGGAGACCTGCTGGTCATTGGTGTTCTGCTTTCACTCTTCTGCAGACATCACATTCATTCACGAACTAAGCAATTTCTCGCTTCATTCGAGTCCACCAATACGACTGCTTGAGGTCATGGTACATCTTCGTACTTCCAGGATGAATCGATAGAAGGGAATTGCGCGCCTCGTTCATAATGACTTTCCTTAGATCACCTTTAGGAACGACAATTCGATCCTCAAAGAATAGAGTATCTTTGTCATCAATGCGATAACACTTGTACTTGGGTTGGCTCTTGGCAATCCCATTTTTCACCTTCTTCAGCATGGAATCAAGAAGTTGTGCCTCACGAATTTGATCTTCCAAAGTAGGAGAGACTTGGAGGTTGGCAAGAAAGCCTTGAGGAACAACTTGGAGATTCAGTTTGTGGAAAGCTTCACAAAGGTCCGGTTGGAAGGGCTTGAGAATTAAGCTGTTGCAGCAAGCCTTCCTGCTCAAATCATCTGCAATGACATTGGCCTTGCCTGGAGTATATTCAATACTCGGATTGTATTCCTGAATCATTTCGACCCAACAAGTCTGCCTGAGGTTGAGTTTTGGTTGAGTGAAGATGTACTTGAGGCTCTTATGATCAGTGAAGATGTCCACTTTCCTTCCCAACAAAAGATGTCTCCACGTTAATAATGCATGGACAACTGCCGCCAACTCAAGGTCATGAGTGGGGTATTTCCTTTCGTTGGGATTCAAATGACGAGAGGTATAGGCCACAACTTTCTTCTCTTGCATTAACACAGCACCGAGACCTTGCAGGGAGGCATCACAGAAAACTCTGAATGGTTTGGATTCATCAGGAGGAGTCAAGACAGGAGCTGTGACTAACTTCTCTTTAAGGTTGTTGAAAGAAATGTCACATTCAGGCATCCAGACATACTTAACATGCTTTTGGAGGAGGTTGTAAAGAGGCTTTGCAATCTTATAGAAATTCTCAACGAATCTTCGACAATAGCTTGCAAGCCCAAGAAAACTGCGGAGCTGCTTGCATCCGAGCATTTTCCCTGTTGTCCGTTTTGCATTCCGGCGCTCCTATGTCCTCCGGTGGTCCTTTCTACCTCTTTTCGTGTGTGGGGGTTAAACATTTCCGGATTGGACCGAGACTTGCCATGCGGCCTTGGTTTACTACCGGTAGACCGCCTGTCAAGTTTCGTGCCATTTGGACTTCTTTTGATACTCCAACGGTTAACCGAGGGACCGAAAAGGCCTCATGTGTGTTGCAGCCCAACACCCTTCCAATTTGGCCCAAAACCCACCAAAAACTCCTCCATCTTCTAGAGCGTTCGATCATGATCGCGTGGCTGCAAACCGCACTCCATTTGGAGCTTCCTAGCTCCTCCTATCTATAAAATGGTCTCTTCCCCGAAAATCCCGGGTCATTCCTACCCTAACCCTAGCCCAGCTCGTCTTCGCGCGGGCGGGCACGTCCGCCGCTACCGGAGGAAGCCACCACCGCCGCCTCCGCGCCAATCAGTCGACGCCACGTGGCGCCCCGCCACCCGCCGTCGCCGAGGCCCGCACGGCCCGCAGCCGGCCCTCGGAGCCCATCGCGTCGCCTCCGCCCGCCTCCCTACCGCCCGCCGCTCGCCTCACCGCATCGCTTCCCCGCCACCGCGCACTTCGCCGCCTTGCCCACCGGACCGCGCCGGCCGCCGCCTGGCTCCACCCGAGCTCGCCGGAGGAGTTCCGGAGCCACCCACCGCCGCGCCGTCCGGTGCCCTCGTCGCTGGAGCACCTCGAGGCCACCGGATCTCGCCTCCTCCTCGCCTCCCCCCTCGCCGGTTTGGAGCTTCGACCTCGCTGGAGAAAAAACGACCTCGCCGGAGACCTCGGTTTTCATGCTCGCGAGGAACCCTAGATCTAGTCGGGGTTGACTTTTTCCCTCTCCTCTCGTTAATTTTTGCATTCTTCACCATGCCATAACTCTGCATCTGTAGCTCTAATTCGTGCGTGTAGCATATCAAAATGTTCGTCTCGACAAGTACATCATTTCATCTCATTGCATAATTTTCATTTGAGCTCACCTTGATGCCCGAAATGCTGTTGGAAGAGGGCTATGTGATGAATTTGTCAGATCTGATTCAGCAAATGGCTTTTTGTCATTTTTGCCATGATTAATGTGTGCATGTTATGATCCTGAGCTCTACATGTGTTTTTTTCTATGCCATGTCATCTTTATAGAGGTGATTGCCATGTATTTTTGTGATATTTGTGGTGACTAGCACAAGCTTGCAAAGTAGCATAATCGTTGATGCTGATTTCAGGGACTTAGAATTTCACTAAGTCCTTGTTCTGTTTTTGTTGTTATGCCATATGTTCATGTTGTTTCCTAGTGATCCGTGCCTCTTTTGAGGATGATCAGTAAGGATGTTTTTTTAACATTGTGGTGCTCTATACATCCATGCCTTTGTTTGCAATTATGGAGTACCCTAGCTTGAGTCAATCGAGCTCTACTTTTGCTATAAAATGATCCTGGCAGATTGTTGACATGTTTAGCGATTTTGCCGAGGATGTTGCTTTTGATCCGTGCATGCTATGTTGTTGTTCTTGCCATGTATAGCTTATATGCCATGTATTCTTGATGGGTGTTTGCTTAGTTTGTCATGACATACTCTGTAGTGAGTGCATCGAGCTCGTAAACATGCCTACTCGTTAACTGTTTTGCATGCTCCCGTTTTTCACTAAGTCTGGATCTGTTTATGTTTTTGCCATGTTCACATGCTTGCAATTGTATTTTTTATCCCTTTTGGCTCAAGGTCACTAAGAGACTTTTGTTAAGTGTTTTGAGTAGCTTCATTCCACGCATTTCCTTGCCATGTTAAGTTCCTGTAGCTTGTAGTTTTCATGCTCTAAAGTGTGCTTCTTGATGATAAATTCCAGACTTGTGTTAATTTCACTAAGTCTGAAACCTGTTATCATTTGCACTTTTGCCATGCTTGTTTGAACCTGTTAATGGATGAATTAGCCGTAGCTCACTGTCCATATTTTGTCAAGCTTCATGAGTGGATCCCTGCCATGTATTTTGTTGTAATGATTGAGTGCTGTAGCATATTTATCTTGATGCATTTAGTTGGTCACTTGCTGATTATCGTAGACCGGTGCCATATTTGTTTTGCTTGCCATTTCCAAACCGTGCATCCGATTCCGGTGATCTTTATATCGATTTCAACCGAAATCACCTCACCTTTCCAGTGGAACTCTTGGATTTCCAAGTTGAGGCCAGGTTCAATCATTCCTTGTCAAATCTTGCATAAGCATCACATATCACATCCCGCATATCATACCATGTTTGCATCATGTTGTTTGAGCATTGCACGTGGTTGATTGTGTTCCGTTTGCTTGTTGTTCTTGTTTGGGTAGAGCCGGGAGACGAGTTCATGAACGAGGAGCCCGTTGAGTTCGCTTACGAGGATCAAGACAACTCTGAAACTTTGCAGGCAAGATGATCATACCCTCGAAATCACTTCTATCTTTGCTAGCTAGATGCTCGCTCTTTTGCTATGCCTATGCTATGATACCTACCACTTGCTTATCATGCCTCCTAAATTGCCATGTCAAACCTCCAACCCACCATGTCCTAGCAAACCGTTGTTTGGCTATGTTACCGCTTTGCTCAACCCCTCTTATAGCGTTGCTAGTTGCAGGTGAAGTTTGGAGACCGTTCCTTGTTGGAACATTGTTTATTGTTGGGATATCACAATATTATCTTGTTATCTTAATGCACCTATATACTTGGTAAAGGGTGGAAGGCTCGGCCTTTTGCCTAGTGTTTTGTTCCACTCTTGCCGCCCTAGTTTCCATCATATCGGTGTTATGTTCCCGTATTTTGCGTTCCTTACGCGGTTGGGTTATAATGGGAACCCCTTGTCAGTTCGCCTTGAATAAAACTCCTCCAGCAATGCCCAACCTTGGTTTTACCATTTGCCACCTAGCCTCTTTTTCCCTTGGGTTTTCGGAGTCCGAGGGTCATCTTTATTTAACCCCCCGGGGCCAGTGCTCCTCCGAGTGTTTGTCCAAACTAGAGCCCTATGGAAAACTTCGCATAGAACTGATGCTCTCTGAGTTTGTCGAGTACCAATCTCAAATGGTTGGCATGATCCTCCTTATTCTTGGAAAAGACCAAAATATCATCGAGATACACCAGGACGAAATCATTTGTGTAAGGGTTGAAGATGAAGTTCATCATGCGAGAGATCGTTGGAGGAGCATTGACAAGGCCGAAAGACATGACAGTATATTCATAAGAACCATATCTTGTTCTGAATGTTGTCTTTGGGATATTCTGTTCATGAATGTGAATCTGATGATAACCCATACGGAGGTCAAGCTTGGAGAATACTTGGGCAACCTTAAGTTGCTCGAACAGCTCATTGATGTTGGGAAGTGGATACTTGTTCTTTATTGTCTTCTTGTTCAATGGACGGTAGTCGATGCAGAGTCGTTCCATTCCATCCTTCTTATTGACAAAAGGAACACCACAACCCCATCGAGATGAACTCGGTCTGATCAGACCCATACGCTCTTGTTCATCGAGTTGTTTCTTCAACTCCTTCAACTCTTCTGGTCCAAGCTTGTAAGGATGCTTGCAAACAGGTTCCGTGCCAGGCTCAAGATCGATAACGAATTCAACTGGCTGGTGAGGAGGCATTCCTGGAACCTCTTATGGAAAGACGTCTTGATATTCACAAACAACTGGAATCTGAGAGATGGCATTCAACTCGCCCTTCTCATTGAGAGAAAATAGTCGAATGGTATCATCATGAGCGGCATAGATGATCACATCCTCAGACGAGTGTGCCAATTGAATCTGCTTGGTAGCACAATCAAGCAGAGCCTTGTGCTTAGAAAGCCAGTCCATGCCGAGAATTAGATCAATATCCGAGTCACCAAGAACAATTGGAGAAGACAGAAACTTATAGTCACCCATATTGATAACAGAATCTGAAACGAATACTCAAGAAGTCATTTGTCGGGCCGAAGAAACAATAGACAAAGGTCTCGGCAATACTTGAGTAACCAAATCATGCATAGCCACAAAAGGTCTTGAAATGAAAGAATGCGATGCACCAGTATCAAATAAGACTTTTGCAGGAATATCATTAACAAGAAGGTTACCCATGATCACTTCTGAAGAATCCTCTTCCCGAGCTGCGTTCATCATGTTGACCTTTGCAAACTTGGAATTATGCTTGACCACTTCATTGCTGGCAGATCTCACAGGAGGAGGTGGCGGAAGGCGCCTTTGGTTGAAGCACTTGTTCGCATAGTGCCTTTTCTGCTGACACTTGTTGCAAGTAACCTCTGAGAGCGGATGGTGATAAGGAGCACTTGACCTTAGAGTATGAGACTGAGATTTGTTCTAATAGCCTGGGTTGGGTGGTTGACCG
Source organism: Triticum dicoccoides (assembly GCF_002162155.2). NCBI lineage: Eukaryota > Viridiplantae > Streptophyta > Magnoliopsida > Poales > Poaceae > Triticum > Triticum dicoccoides. The sequence continues at coordinate 374,297,863 of NC_041392.1, read as the reverse complement.
TGAGAGCTTGTGATGGGCTAAGTTGGGACACCCCTGCAGGGTTTTGAACTTTCGAAAGCCATGCCCACGGTTATGGGCAGATGGGAATTTGTTAATATACGGTTGTAGAAAACTTGACACTTAACTTAATTAAAATGAATCAACCGCGTGTGTAGCCGTGATGGTGTCTTTTTGGCGGAGTCCGTGAAAAGAACACAGTCTCATGTTATGCTTGAACGTAAGTAGCTTCAGGATCACTTCTTGATCACTATTAGCTTCTCGACCGTGCTTTGCTTCTCTTCTCGCTCTCTTTTGCATACGTTAGCCACCATATATGCTTAGTGCTTTGCTGTAGCTCCACCTCACTACCCCTTTCCTACCTTAAGCTTAAATAGTCTTGATCGTGAGGGTGTGAGATTGCTGAGTCCCTGTGACTCACAGATACTTCCCAACAGATGCAGGTGCCGGTGATGCCAGTGCAGGGGACGCTACCGAACTCAAGTGGGAGTTCTAGGAGGATTCAGGCTGTTACTATGTTTCTTTTCCGGATGATCAGTAGAGGAGCCCAGTTGGGACGATCAGGAATCTAGCATTTGGGGTTATCTTTCTTTATTTCGGTTCCGTAGTTGGACCTTGATTGTATTCTGGATGATGTATGACTATTTATGTATTGTGTGAAGTGGCAATTCTAAGCTGACTCTTTACCCCTTTCTTATTCAGTACATGGGATGTGTAAAGATTACCCCTCTTGCGACATGCCTACCATGCGGCTATGCCTCTAAGTCGTGCCCCGACACGTGGGAGATATAGCCGCATTGTGGGTGTTACAAGTTGGTAATCAGAGCCTTCCCCGACTTAGGAGCCCCCTGCTTGATCGAATCGATGACGGTGTTAAGTCTAGAACAAAATGTTTTGAGTTTTGGATTATATATATCGGAGAGTAGGATTCTTTTTACTCCCCAGTCCCTTTGTCGCTCTGGTCAGGACTCCTGACGTAGAGTTTTAACTCTTCTCTCCTCAAATTTCACGAATTTTTTTAGGATCAGGCAGGTATCTTGGAATCGTTCCGATGGTTTTGTGATGAGAACATTGTTCTTGGTGCCTCCTGACATTTAGGGGCTGTGGCAGTGTCCCGGGGAGTTGAGCTCCGAGGTGTTTTCATTACAATTTTATCGTTGCAGTTCTGGAATACTTGAGTTCGCCGACATCGAAAATCTCTTTTATGCAGTTGTTGGTGAGATAACCTCGACGCCACCCAGTACTGGGGCGGGAGTTCGGGAGTATTGCCATAACTCGTATAATGGATGCTTTTCGAAGGTTGAGGTAAATGATTTCCAAAGGTTTTTGGTTATGTGTTGAAGGATGGATACAGCTGGATGTAGGATTTGCTAGTTTTGGGTGAGATATTATGCTTCCCCTGTATCCCCAACACCTGATTGCATAACCAGAAAGTTTTGGGAGTTTTATAGGTGGGAATTCAAGTAGCTCTAGTATATCTTCCCGCAGATATTTGGTTTGTGATTGGGTAATCCTTGCCAATTATTTGTTCATACCCATACCTTGTTGTTTTTTTCATCAACCTTTATCTAAGTGGCTTCTCAACTTTATGGAAGTGTGATGATTTACTTTGGAATTCATTCGTTCATCCTTGTTTGAATGTTTATTGTGAAGACTTTATGTTGCAATTTCGATCCATTGATTCAGCTTGAATATGTCTTTCAAGATGCTAACAGATGTCAACCTCTTTAGGATGGCTCCTCCAATGCGTCAGAATCCGGAACCTCCGCCACCACCTCCACCTCCGGAGGCATGGCAAGCTGTAATGGCAGCCACGAACGCCAACACTCATATGCTTTTGCAACTCTTGCAAGAGCACAACCAAGGGCAAGGCAACCAAGGAAATCAAGGCCAAGGCAACAATCAGCCTTAGTTTGCTACCCTCAATCAGTTCCTCGCAAACCAGCCGAAGTCCTTCAGCAACTGTGTCGAGGCCACAGACACCGACGACTAGCTCGTGGATATCTGCAAAAATTTTGAGTGTAGCAATGTCAGGCCTGAGGACTTTGTCAAGTTTGCTTCGTTTCAACTCCTGCTGAGTGGTATCAACAATACAAAGATTCCAGAGGAGGTCGTGTGATTACATGGGATGATTTCCTCCAAGACTTCAAAGCTCATCACATCCCACAAAGTGTTGCTAAGAGTAAGCGTGAGGAGTTCCGCAATCTCAAGCAAGGCAGCATGTTTGTGTATCAATACAATATCCAGTTTCAGAAACTCGCTCGCTTTGCTAAACAAGATGTCCCTGATGAAAAGAGTATGATTTATCAATTCAGAGGTGGCCGCAGAGAAGATCTGCAATTAGCTCTCGTGCTTCTTGAGCCGACTAAGTATGATGAATTCTACAACATGGCACTAAAGCAAGAAGCCGCTCAGATTAAGTGTGATGCTTCTAAGAAGACAGTCAGGGATGCAATTCAATATTCTTCCTCACCTCAAGTGGCATCTAAGCATCAGAAGTTCTGGTTGCCTCCTCCTCCTCCATTCCGTTAGCCCTACCAGCAGAAGAGCAAAGGTGGCAATGGATCTTCCCAACCTCCCAACCTAGGCTATCAGAACAAAGCTCAGTCTCATACTCCAAGGTCAAGTGCTCCTTATTACCGTCCGCTCTCAGAGGTTACTTGCAACAAGTGTCAGCAGAAAGGGAACTATGCGAACAAGTGCTTCAACCAAAGGCGCCTTCCGCCACCTCCTCTTGTGAGATCTGCTAGCAATGCAGTGGTCAAGCATAATTCCAAGTTTGCAAAGGTCAACATGATGAATGCAACTCAGGCAGAGGATTCTTCAGAAGTGATCATGGGTAACCTTCCTGTTAATGATATTCCTACAAAAGTCTTATTTGATACTGGTGCATTGCATTCTTTTGTTTCAAGACCTTTTGTGGCTATGCATGATTTGGTTACTCAAGTATTGCCGAGACCTTTGTCTATTGTTTCTCCGGCCCGACAAATGACTTCTTGAGTATTCGTTTCGGATTCCGTTATCAAGATGGGTGACTATAAGTTTCTGTCTTCTCCAATTGTTCTTGGCGACTTGGGTATTGATCTAATTCTCGGCATGGACTGGCTTTCTAAGCATAAGGCTCAGCTTGATTGTGATGCCAGGCAGATTTAATTGGCACACTCATCTGAGGATGTGATCATCTATTCCGCTCGTGATGATACCATTCGACTGTTTTCTCTCAATGAGAAGGGCGAGTTGAATGCCATCTCTCAGATTCCAGTCGTTTGTGAATATCAAGACGTCTTTCAAGAAGAGCTTCCAAGAATGCCTCCTCACCGGCCAGTTGAATTCGTTATCGATCTTGAGCCTGGCACGGAACCTGTTTACAAGCGTCCTTACAAGCTTGGACCAGAAGAGTTGAAGGAGTTGAAGAAACAACTCAATGAACAAGAGCGTATGGGTCTGATCAGACCGAGTTCATCTCGATGGGGTTGTGGTGTTCTTTTTGTCAAGAAGAAGGATGGAACGGAACGACTCTGCGTCGACTACCGTCCATTGAACAATAAGACAATAAAGAACAAGTATCCACTTCCCAACATCAATGAGCTATTCGAGCAACTTAAGGGTGCCCAAGTATTCTCCAAGCTTGACCTCCATATGGGTTATCATCAGATTCGCATTCCTGAACAAGATATCCCCAAGACAGCATTCAGAACAAGCTATGGTTCTTATGAATATACTGTCATGTCTTTCGGCCTTAACAATGCTCCTCCAACAATCTCTCGCATGATGAACTTCATCTTCAACCCTTACACAAATGATTTTGTCCTGGTGTATCTCGATGATATTTTGGTCTTTTCCAAGAATAAGGAGGATCATGCCAAGCATTTGAGATTGGTACTCGACAAACTCAGAGAGCATCAATTCTATTTGATGTTTTCCAAGTGTGAGTTCTGGCTTGATGAGGTTCTTTACCTTGGTCATATCATCTCTGCCAAGGGCATCGCTGTTAATCCTGAGAAGGTGTCTCCAATTGTGAATTGGGAACCGCCTCAGAATGTCAAGCAGCTTCGCAGTTTTCTTGGGCTTGCAAGCTATTGTCGAAGATTCGTTGAGAATTTCTCTAAGATTGCAAAGCCTCTTTCCAACCTCCTCCAGAAGCATGTTAAGTATGTCTGGATGCCTGAATGTGACGTTGCTTTCAACAGCCTCAAAGAGAAGTTAGTCACAACTCATGTCTTGACTCCTCCTGATGAATCCAAACCATTCGAAGTTTTCTGTGATTCCTCCCTGCAAGGTCTCGGTGATGTGTTAATGCAAGAGAAGAAAGTTGTGGCCTATACCTCTCATTAGTTGAATCCCAAGGAGAGGAACTACCCCACTCATTACCTCGAGTTGGCGGCAGTTGTCCATGCATTATTAACGTGGAGACATCTTTTGTTGGGAAGGAAAGTGGACATCTTCACTGATCATAAGAGCCTCAAGTACATCTTCACTCAACCAAAACTCAACCTCAGGCAGACTTGTTGGGTCAAAATGATTCAAGAATACAATCCGAGTATTGAATATGCTCCAGGCAAGGCCAATGTCATTGTAGATGCTTTGAGCAGGAAGGCTTACTGCAACAGCTTAATTCTCAAGCCCTTCCAACCAGACCTTTGTGAAGCTTTCCGCAAACTGAATCTCCAAGTTGTTCCTCAAGGCTTTCTTGCCAACCTCCAAGTCTCTACTACTTTGGAAGATCAAATTCGTGAGGCACAACTTCTTGATTCCATGGTGAAGAAAGTGAAAAATGGGATTGCCAAGAGCCAACCCAAGTACAAGTGCTATCGCATTGATGACAAAGATACTCTATTCTTCGAGGATTGAATTGTCGTTCCTAAATGTGATCTAAGGAAAGTCATTATGAACGAGGCGCACAATTCCCTTCTATCCATTCATCCTGGAAGTACGAAGATGTACCATGACCTCAAGCAGTCGTATTGGTGGACTCGAATGAAGCGAGAAATTGCTCAGTTCGTGAATGAATGTGATGTCTGTAGAAGAGTGAAAGCAGAACACCAACGACCAGCGGGTCTCCTCCAACCTCTTGCTATTCCAGAATGGAAGTTTGACCATATTGAGATGGACTTCTTGACTGGATTTCCCAAGTCCAAGCGTGGAAATGCTGCTATCTTCGTTGTCATCGACAAGCTTACTAAAGTGGCTCATTTAATTCCAATCAAAGAATCTATCACAGTAGCTCATCTGGCAGAGCTATACACCTCCAGGATCGTCTCCTTGCATGGCATTCTGCAATTGATATCTTCAGATCGTGGAAGCATCTTCACTTCTAAGTTTTGGGATTCCTTTTAGAAGGCCATGGGCACCAACATTCGCTTCAGCACAGCCTTCCATCCTCAAACTAGTGGCCAAGTCGAGCGAGTCAATCAAATCCTTGAAGATATGCTCAGGGCTTGTGTCATTTCCTGCGGTATGAAGTGGGAGAATTGTCTTCCATATGCCGAGTTCTCCTACAACAATAGCTTCCAAGCGAGCTCGGGCAAGGCCCCATTTGAGATTCTCTATGGTAGAAAGTGCCGTACTCCTCTTAATTGGTCAGAGACCGGTGAACGCCAACTTCTTGGCAATGCCTTGATCATAGAGGCTGAAGAAATGTGTAAAGTCATCCGCAAAAATCCCAAAGCTGCGTAATAGCGCCAGAAGGGTTACTATGATAGCAAGCATCATGACTTGGCTTTCGAGATCGGAGACCATGTCTACCTCCGCGTCTCTCCAATGAAAGGCACTCGTCGCTTCTGTATCAAAGGGAAGCTTGCCCCTAGATACGTGGGTCCTTTTAAGATCATTGGTAAAAGAGGCGATCTCGCCTATCAACTTGAGCTTCCGTCCAACTTCACAAACATGCACGACGTGTTTCACACGTCACAGCTTCGCAAGTGCTTCAAGACTCCTGAGTGCACCATCAACTTCGAAGATATTTATCTCTAAGAAGACCTGTCTTACCATGAGTATCCCGTTGCTATTCTTGAGGAAACCGAGCGCAAGACTCGCAACAAGTCTATCAAATTCCTGAAAGTGAAGTGTTCACACCATTCTGACCGAGAAGCCACTTGGGAGCGCGAGGATCACCTCCGTTCCGAATATTCAGAGTTCTTTCAGTCCTAGATCTCGGGACGAGATCCTTTCGTAGTGGTGGAGTGTTGTAACACCCCGGATGTAACTTACAATATTTGTAACTCCGACTCTCGCTTTTTTCGGCTTTAAGTTATGAGTTTTGCTTTGTGGTTGGGTTTTTGTCTTTGTTTTGCATTTTGCTCATGTCATGCATTTCATATCATGTCATCATGTGCATCTCATTTGCATAGGTGTTCGTCTCATGCATTCGAGCATTTCCCCCATTGTCCGTTTTGCAATCCGACACTCCCACGTGCACCGGCGTACCCCCTTTTGTCTATTTTCATGAACGGGTGTTAAACGTTCTCGGAATGGAACGAGATTTTCCAAGTGGCCTTGGTACACCACTGGTAGACCGCCTATCAAATTTCGTCCCATTTGGAGTCCGTTTGATACTCCAACGGTTAACCGGGGAACCGCAAAGGCCTCGTGTGTGTTGCAGCCCAACACCCCTCCAAAACGGCCCAATAACCCATCCAAAACCCTTCCATGTCATCCACCGTCGGATCATGATCGCATGGGTGAAAACTACACTCCATTTGGACACTCCTACCTCCTCCTACCTATAAATAGGTGCTCCCTCCGAATTTTTCGCGCAGTCCAACCATAGCCCCGCTCCTCCTCGCCGCCGGACGCGTCCGGACCGCACCGAACACGTCCGCCCGCCGAACCAGCCGCCGCCATGTGGCGTCCCCGCCCCGCCAGCCGCCGCGGCCCGCCGAGACCCATCGCC
>NC_041392.1:374274132-374290793 GCF_002162155.2 Triticum dicoccoides | reverse complement strand
CACTGCTCCGCCTCGCCGCCACCAGTCGCCGCCCGCGCTTGACGCCGCGCTGCCCGGTCGCGCCTCTCCTGCTCCGGCCGCCGCGCCCCAGCGCTCCGACCACCATGTCCTCCTCTCTCCGGCGAGTAACTCCGGCGAGAGCTTGCGCCCACCTCGGTTCGTGCGCCCGGGGTCAAACCCTAGATCTGGGAGGGTATAATTTCCTCCAAGTCTTTTATCCCCTAACTTTTTATGCCTCTGTTCTTCATGCCATAACTCCATGACCGTAGCTCCGTTTCACGCGCTTGATATATCAGAACGTTCATTGTGAGATGCTCTTCATTTCATGCCATTGTGCCATACTTGTTTGAGTCCATCTTGATGCCCGAATCTCTGATGCAAGAGTGTTATAAAATGTTTGCTCCTGTTGCTTAACAGATTATGATGATTTGTCATTTTTTTCACTTTTGTTGTGTGCATCTTATGGGCATGAGCACTACATGTGTTTTGAACTATGCCATGCCATCTTTATAGGGGTGCTTGCCATGTATTTGTTTGATCAATTTGGTGACTAGGACAAGCATGCAAAGTAGCCTTCGTGATTTTGCTATTTTCCGAGACTTAGGATTTTGCTAAGTCCTTGTTCTGCTGTTATTTTTATGCCATGTAAACATGATGCTACAGTGAGATCCATGATTGTTTTGAGCACCTTAAGTAAGGAAGTTTTGGACATATGGTTATGCTCAATCCATCCATTGCTCTGTTTGCAATTATAGATTACCCTAGAATGTCTTAATCTTGCTCTATTTTTGCTATAAAATGTTCCTGGCATATTGTTTACATGTTAATCCATTTTGCCATGGTTGTTGTTGTTGATCCATGCATGCTATGAACTTGCTCTTGCCATGGTTAGCTTCATGACCATGTCATCTTGCTGATGCTATACTTTTCTTGTCATGTAATGCCCTATGGTGAGTGATTTGAGCTCGCAAAGATGCCTTCATAATTCTGTTTATGCCATGCTCTGTTTTCTGCTAAGTCTGAAACTGATAATAAAACTTGCTATGTTTACATGAGTGCCATCATATCGTCTGTGCCTTTTTGGCTCATGATCAGTAAGAGACTTTCGATGTATGCATTTAGTAGATTCATGCCATTCCTTTGTTTGCTATGATATGTTCCTGTAGCTTGTGTTTTGCTTGCTTTAAACATGGCTTCCTGATGTTATTTTCTTTTGCATGTTGTATTTTCACTAAGTCTGTGAAGCTGATATCTTTTGCACTTTTTCCATGCTTGCTTGAACTTGTTCTTGTGTGTTCTAGCCATAGCTCAGTGTTCATGTTTTGTCAAGCATCTTGAGTACATCACTTCCATATGCTTTGTTGCTATGTTGGAGTGCACTAGTTTAGTTTCTTGTTGCACTCTAGATGGCATCGTCCTGTTAATCACAGAATTGTGCCATTCTTGTTTTGCTTGCCATTTGCAAACCGTGCCTCCATTTCCGGAGATCTTTATATCGATTTTGACCGAAATCATCTCATATTTCCAGTGGCACACTTAGTTTGCCAAGTTGATGGCTTGATCATTCTTTTCCTTCCAGAGCACGCATATGCACTGCATATCATGTCTTGCATATCATGCCATGTTTTGCATCATGTTGCTTGTGCATTGCACCGTGGTTGATTGTGTTCCTTGGTTGTGTTCTTGCTTTGGGTAGAGCTGGGAGACGAGTATATGATCGAGGAACCTGTTGAGTACGCTAACGAAGATCAAGCTTTCGTCAACACTGAGAACTTTGCAGGCAAGATGATCATACCCTCGAAATCACTTCTATCTTTGCTTGCTAGTTGTTCGCTTTATTGCCATGCTGCGATACCTACCACTTGCTATATCATGCCTCCCGTATTGCCATGTCAAGCCTCTAACCCACCTTTCCTAGCAAACCGTTGTTTGGCTATGTTACTGCTTTTTCTCAGCCCCTCTTATACCGTTGCTAGTTGCAGGTGGAGATAAAGTTTGTTCCTTGTTGGAACATGGTTATTGTTGGGATATCATTATTATCTCTTATTTACTTTAATGCATCTATATACTTGGTAAAGGGTGGAAGGCTCGGCCTTATGCCTGGTGTCGGTGTACTAGAATAGGGGTACCCTAGTACCCCGAACTTGTGCACGGACAGTTGCAGCACCCCGCGGCAAGGCTTGCCGGGCGAACGCCAAGATCCTCCGTGGTTCCCTTGGAGCCATTCAAGAACAAAGTATTTAAGCTCAGGAGACAAGGCCCCGGCAAGAGGAGCTTGCCGGGAAGGCCAACCAAGGCACTCCAAGGAAGTTGCCGCAACGCGCCACGCGCTCCGGCAAGGCAACAAGGCCCCGGCAAGAGGAGCTTGCCGGGAAGACATACCAAGGTACCTCGAGGCCCGGTGAGTGACAAGCTTCCTTACCCGACAAGATAACAGCAGCGGCAAGGCGCTTGCCGCGGCAGGCGGCCACTCTGTGCCCACGCTCCAGCGCATCCACCAACGTGTCGCTCTGGGGGCCTCTCCAGGCACGCGTGGCGGGAGGCTGTGCAGCCAGCGGTGTGCAGTGGCATGCGAAGCTGACAAGATCGCCATCGTGGCAAACGGTGGCGCCCCTAACGGTCCTTTTCTGCACTGTTTGGGCGACTCAGACGGGCATTTAATGCCATTTTCCCCTACCGTCAGGGTTAGGTAGGGTGCACTGTACAAGTAACTGTACCAACCACCTCACTTTTTACATTTGTACCCTTCTCTGTGTTGCCACCTGTCGTGACCCCTTTAGCGTATAAAAGGAGGCCCATGCGCAACGTATAGGGGGTTCGACGGGTTCGGAACCCAGAAAAACACTACACTCTCTCTCTGGAGCAAGAACACAACATAATCAAACAAGCAGCAGTAGGAGTGTTATCTCTCCGGAGAGCTCCGAAGCTGGGTAAACTGCTCGTGTGCTTCGCCTTGATCTGCTCTTCGTGCGATCTCCGCCCCCCCCCCCCCCGAACCGAAAGGGGCTCGGTCCGGGGACTCCTCCCTTGGCAGCATAGTCGAAGCAGATGGCACTTCGGGACCAGCTTCCGGGCGCTCCTGATATGGCTGCTCTGCTCCTACACAAATCAACAAGCAAGATATCAACAAAGGAAAAAGCACTCATGCGCGCCTGACAACAGAAAGCTAACTATGAACTTACGCTGGGGGCTGCGCTGGGGGCTGCTTTGAGGAGTGGTTGCCAGGTCCGTCAAGGTGGTCTCGGACCCACCCCCTGCTGACACGGTGGGGTCATCTTCGATGACAATCACCGCGGCCTTGGCCCTCTTCGCCGCTCTCTGGGCCTGCGTCCTGAAAAGAAAGGAGTTCAGATTGAAGCAAGTCAGATACAAGATAAAAAAAGCAAGATTGAAGAACTACAAGAGCACCAAAGAAACTTACTCTTCTTCCTCCCCGTCGGAGCTGAGTGCGGAAAGATCGAAGTCCGGCTCCCCTCCGGTGCGGCGAGGCGGAGGCGTAGGATCCCTTGCCCGCTTGGCAGGGGCGGTGGCGGTGGCCCGGGAAGATCCCGCTCTAGTTGCCGCTGCTGCGTGAGGCGCTCCCGCGGCAACATTGCTTGCCGCGGTAGAGCGTGTCGCACGGCTCGGCGGCTGTTGACCTGGCTGCTGCCCCGCTACGTCCGCGGCCCTGCGAAGACGCCTTCTTGGCGGGGCCGGGGGCTCCGCCTGCGGCAAGCTTTCTGAAGGCTCGGGCTCTTCCTCGCCGGCCTCGCTCGGCTCAGCTTCAGAGCCGGCAGGCTCTTCCTCGCCAATGAACTCCATGCGCTCGGCGAGGTTTGCCGCCTCTGCCGCCTCCGCCTCCTCCACAGTGAACCCGAACGCGCCCGCGGCAGCTGCGGCCGCAACCTCTTCCGCCCTAGTGGCAATGCGCTGCAGCTCCTTGTCGGTGGTGTCACGGGTGAGGCTCTTCTACTCGTTAGTGCGGACCGGCACTTCTTCCAAGTTGTCGAAGAACGCTTGCACGACGTCATCCGCAGGGTCTTGCCAAGTTGGAACGATTCCGTGTGAATCGCACAACGGCATCATGGCGCGGATCCGATCAAGCGAAGAATTATTGCACAATGGAACGACGCCCCTCGCCAGCGTGAATGGGTGCTGGGGATCGCGTTTGAACAACTCCAGGAGCATTGCATCCAGCTCCAAGACGGTGAAGTTGTAGTTGAGGCCCGGCCGCAGCCTCATGATGTCCGCCGAGTTCTTGAATTCCCAGGCGGGCCTCCCCCTCTCCTGCAGGGGGGCGATGCGGCGGCGGAGGAAATCTGCGCCTACAGCGCCTACAGTGAGCCCGGCAAGCCTGAGGCGAAGGATCCTAGTGATGGCGATCTTCAGCCTCTCGTCTTCCGAGGCCATGTTGCTCCAGTCATTGCCGCGCACTATTGGAGCTTGGCGCACGGCGGTGAAGGGCTGCGGATTCTCCTCGACGATCCAGCACCACTCCGCTCTCCACTCCTCCCACTTGCTGCGGAGCTCACCCTCCAAGTATGCCTCGTTCTTGCCGACTCTCGAGATCCAGGCGATCCCTCCGGCAAGCGGCTCTCCTCTCTCTACCCGAGGCATGAAGAAGTGGCGGAAAAGGGCAACATTGGGGTGGACTCCGACAAAGTTTTCGCACAAATGTGCGAAAACTACCATGGTCAGAACGGCGTTGGGGGTGAAATCAAGGAGGCGGAGGCCGTAGGTGTTCATGATATTGCAGAAGAACTCCGAGAAGGGCGGGCAGAGCCAGCAATAGAAGAACAGCGCGAAGAATGGGTACCCGTTTGGAGCCAGTTCCGAAGCAGCGACCGGGAGTACCTTCGTGCGCGGATGCGCCCGCGTCTCCATCGCCCAAAAGAGGTAGAAGTACTCCCTCAGCTCCTTCGCGCCGAGCTGGGGGGAGAAGATCGCCCGCTCCTTCCGCAGCGCCGCGAGCCGCTGCGCCTCGGCCGACTTCACGCCCTCTCCCTTGTCGGCTTTCGGAGCCATGGCGGAGGTGGTGGGGAAGGTCGACGGCGTTGGTGATGCTGGTGGCAATGGGGGGCGGAGCGCTGCTCTCTTGGCTTCGAGAAGAAGGGGGGGAGCGGCGGAGGTTCGTGAAGATGGAGTAGTAGCAACCAGCAAGGGGGAACGAACTACCCCTGTTTCCCCTGCTTATAAAGAGGGACGGGGCGGACGTTTCGCCCTTCCGAATAAAGAACCACCCACGATCTCTCCCACGACGCCGCATTCAACGCGTGTCGTTAGGGGAGAGCGCGGTGGATACGGAGCGAGATTCGGCATGGCCCAGTCCGCGTGTGCCCGTGCCCTGTCTTGGGCCTAGTCCAACAGCGCTCGGCACCGTGTCTGGCCCAGGCCCGGGGGATCCTGTCGGTGTACTAGAATAGGGGTACCCTAGTACCCCAAACTTGTGCACAGGCAGTTGCAGCACCCCGCGGCAAGGCTTGTCGGGCGAACGCCAAGATCCTCCGTGGTTCCCTTGGAGCCATTCAAGAACAAAGTATTTAAGCTCAGGAGACAAGGTCCTGGCAAGAGGAGCTTGCCGGGAAGGCCAACCAACGCACTCCAAGGAACTTGCCGCGACGCGCCACGCGCTCCGGCAAGGCAACAAGGCCCCGGCAAGAGGAGCTTGCCGGGAAGACCAACCAAGGTACCTCGAGGCCCGGTGAGCGACAAGCTTCCGGACCCGACAAGATAACAGCAGCGGCAAGGCGCTTGCCGCGGCAGGCGGCCACTCTGTGCCCACGCTCCAGCTCATCCACCAACGTGTCGCTCTGGGGGCCTCTCCAGGCGCGCGTGGCGGGAGGCTATGCAGCCAGCGGTGCGCAGTGGCATGCGAAGCTGACAAGATCGCCATCGTGGCGAACGGTGGCGCTCCTAACGGTCCTTTTCTACACTGTTTGGGCGACTCAGACGGGCATTTAATGCCCTTGTCCCCTGCCGTCAGGGTTAGGTAGCGTGCATTGTACAAGTAACTGTACCAACCACCTCACTTTTTACATTTGTACCCTTCTCTGCGTTGCCACCTGTCGTGACCCCTTTAGCGTATAAAAGGAGGCCCATGCGCAACGTAGAGGGGGTTCGACGGGTTCGGAACCCAGAAAAACACTACGCTCTCTCTCTGGAGCAAGAACACAAGATAATCAAACAAGCAGCAGTAGGAGTGTTATCTCTCCGGAGAGCTCCAAAGCTGGGTAAACTGCTCGTGTGCTTCGCCTCGATCTGCTCTTCGTGCGATCTCCGCCCCCCGCCGAACCGAAAGGGGCTCGGTCCGCCGGCCCCATAGGTGTTCGTGGATCAGTTTCCCCGACACCTGGTGTTATGTTCCACTCTTGCCGCCCTACACTACAAAAAATACACTTCCTGATGATACATGTTTGTCACAGTAGGTCGCGTTTTCTGTCATGCATGTACATCCATGACAAATTTATGATAGAATCAAGATAGTCATACCTGTGCTGTCATAGAAGTGTTCCATGACATTGCCAAAATTATCATCACGGAAGTGTCCACTTCCATGATGATAAATCACGTGTCACAGAAGTGCTTTCGTCAAGGGTGACCGACACGTGGCATCCACCGTAACGGAACGCCGTTAAGCTATCGGGTCATATTTTGGATCCGATAACCCGTTAACAACCACGACCAATGCCGATTTTCCACGTGTAAAATTCTCATTGGCTGACGGATCCACGCGTCAGCTCCGCGTTGGCACAGGTGTCACTCATCCAACGGTCGAGATGGGCCTATGATATGTTGACACGTGGACCGGCCCAAAAGTGGCCCACAAAGATTAAATGGGCCGGCCCAACCGAAGGCCCATAAGATTTAGCGGACCATAATGGGCCGGCCCAGCTAAAGGCCCACAAAATTTAGCGGACCATAATGGGTCGGCCCAGCTAAAGGCCCACACGATTTTGCGGACCACAATGAGTCGGCCCAGCTAAAGGCCCACAAGATTCTGCCAACCATAATGGGCCGGCCCAGCTAAAGGCCCAACATTCTCTGTCAAATCGGCCTGTCAACGGCCTGTCCTAAACTTGTCATCAATGTGGCCCATGGTCACTTCTGGCCCGTTAACAGTCCGCTAAGTAATTGGGCCGAATTACGGTTCGGCTTCATTTGGGCCCATTTACAGGCCATCAAAAACTTTCGGCCCATAAAAGAACGTGAAGGATTTGGGTCATATTCGGCCATGTGTGACATTCGGCCTGTTAGAGGCCCACTATAGGTTTGGGCCACTTTCGTCCTGTTGTCATTTTCGGCCTGTTAACGCTGGACATAAACCATGGGCCATATGTGGCCCAACGTCATATTGGGCCGATTAACGGCCCATATAAAAATGACGATAATCTAGCCCGACCAAAGTTCCGGCCTGTTAAAGGCCCGTGTATTAGGTCGGCGCATTTACGGCCCGTCCGAATTTCGGCCTGTTAAAGTCCAGTGGGTTATTGAGCACAACCAGGGCCCAATCTCACTTTCGGTCTATTAAAGGCCCATGTATTTTATGGGCTCGAGATATTTATACCTGTAAACGACCTATTTTTACTAAGGGCCCAAATTATGTTTAGGCCTGTTAAAGGCCCACTATGGGCACAGGCCTACCAGAAAAATATGAAAGCTTATGTTGATTTAGGCCTAGATATTTTTAGTGGGCTACATGCCAATTTTGGCCCGTAATCGTTTTTAGCCCAATTGGAATGGGCCCGACGAATGTTGGCATGTTGGGCTCCTACGAAGCTTTCGGCCGAATACATTACTAAGATAAACCTACACTATACAAAAATAGCGTCGTAATTACTGCAGCCTGAGGCAGCATCATAAATGTTGTATCACAACAAAATAAATTCCAACCATACAACAAAAGGCCTGTTGGCATAAAGTTTACAGTCCTTCCAGATAAAAGCACCATCAGATGTATAGAAGCACAGGTCACTTGACCTGAGTGCTAATGTTTCAGGCTGTAGAATCTGATGGAGCAGCATGATCTCCACCTTTTTCCGCCATTGCTCTTGAACAACGAAGCGAATGTATGATAATCTGGTTTCAAAACCATTCATATCTTGACGACATTTCTCAACCACTATTCTTGTTTCCGAAACAACGTCCATTAGGGATTGGACTTGTGTCTGGAGCACAGATATATCACTCTGTCTAGTAGGAAACTTTTGTTCAGTAGGCGATTTGGACGAGGTTACCTTGACAACCAACCCAGAATTACGCAGGAAGGTGCTTTTTGCACTGTTAGTGGAGAGATAGTGACGCACTGCAGCAAGAGGTGACATTGTGCCTGTAGTAGCCTCGTCACCTTCAGGTGGTTGTGGCTGTTCAATCATTTGTTCCATAGCTTCCTGAAAGTTTGAACTTATAGATTAGTGTACCAGATAAGTTACTAATGAGACAAAAACAAACAAAGTAGGTTAAACGTTTATACATAACTTATTTTGGTGAACTACTGTAATACATTAGCATGTATTGTAGTGCCAACTACATAATAAAATCACTTTCGGAACATATGTCCATGTAGCATGCCTACTGTATTGTCTATTTCCTCACATTAGTTGACATCTAAGGATAAAGAGACATGGTTTAAATTAGGATGAACATAGTATGACATCATTCATATCATGGGCAAACATATATAAAACAAACAGGCTATTTTATCATTGTGTGCGCACGTGAACATAACAACTAGATTACAGATCAAGACCAAAAGAATATCCTTCATCTCTTTTAAACCATGTAAGGTGAAATGATACGTTAAGACAACTCGTAATAAAAGTGAACAGAGTAACTGACATTGGCTGCAAACCAAGTAGTTAAATGAACACATCACAGTACCAATCAGTTCAAGGCAGGAGGAGTAAGGACTTACAACAGCGGCTTGAACTGGTGTGCTCATGCCCTTCATCTTGCTGGTGTGGCAATCCTTGAAGATTTGCAGTGCATTCGGTTCAGGTTCTTTTTGGTCCGCATGGGATTTCCTCTATATTTGGAACAAGTCAATACAGATACGGTAATATGGCACACAAAGAAGAAGGAAGTAGCAGCTATTTACAAGAGCCTCGCAGTGTTCAATATAGCTACGAGATCCTGTGGTCGGTTGGAATTTCACTTTAGAACGGTTGGTTTTGTTCTTCAAACAGTTAGCCTAGAAGAAGATACACTTGTGAGGCACATACATAAATACAAGTTCAATATGTGGTCTGATCAAATACATATAGCCTACCTGATACTTTGGATCAGACCAGTATTTAACAAGGGCTGTCCAGTCTTCATCTATAATATATTCCACTGGAGATGTTTGGGCGATTTCATTGTTAGCCTTTCCATCAAAATGAGATTTTCTAAGGTGGTACCGATACTGTCGCAGAGCAGACTAAAAAACATGAGTGCATGCTTGTCTAGTTGCATCATCTTTTGGATCCAACTTGAACCTCATCTGTTGAAAAAAGAATGTGAGTCTTATTAAGAGGAAGCTAGAAAGTATGGGACAGAGCAAGACAATATTACTAATTGCGATGAATAACATTACTTACGGATAAATGGTCAAGGAAGGTGTTAAATTGGGTATTGTCTTTCTCATTCCTGTACTGGATCCACGTTGGGAGGATACATGCATGACACCTAACGGCAATGGCTGCCTCTGATACTAACTTGGCTGACTCTGTAGCATCACGTGGCCTTTTTAAACCTGCCTCAAAATGGATCTCCATTCTTCCTCCTTTAGATTTTGTTAATCTGTCAAGCATTATCCCTGATGTCTGTTTCCGCTTGCGCCGTGGTGCTAGTTCAACAACGAATATGGAAAGTGTTAGTGTACATCAAACTATGAGAGTACATATAAAGGAGCATGCAACTGCAACTTGACTCGGTTAGGTACCGTCTTGGTGTTGATGCTCATGAGGTTCATCTGATCTTGCCAAGTCCTGTTGTGTCAGCAGTGCTTTGGAAGTAGTGTTAGGTGTGAAGGCAGCTTGGGAACTGGCCAGTTCCGGAGCAAAAGAATGAGTAACTGGTTGAGATGCTGGTATAGTTGAAGCGGATGCTGCAGCTGGTGGAGCAGGTGATACTTTGTTTGTAGATTTAGCCGGTGGACTTGGACCTTCTACTGCACTATAAGTACCAGCAGAATCTCGACGGCAGAACCTTTTCTGTTTCACCCGACGAGTAACATCACTCCCTACTATATTATTTTCCTTGCTCTTTTTTGACTTTGCCATGTCAAGCTGTACCCACAACACAAAAGAATAAAATCACTCTTCAGAACTCATTGATGCATGATATAGACAAGCAATACTTTGATGTAAGACAACCGTATGAGGATGGAATATGTAAGATAAACATGACGTCATGACATATTCACAGCTACGATGTGCAAACTAAGTAGAAGGATTTTCAAGAAAATAGAAGTAATGCAAGCTAGACACCATATGAAAGATGCAACCAATATTACTCTACCAAGTTAAAAGTGTCTTGTCATAAGTGGCAATTCGAAAAATTAGAAGTAGTACAACGTAGAAATCAATGCAAGATGCAACCACTATCAAACTACCATGTTAAAAGCCTCCAATCATGAGTGACTGATGCGGGATACACAACAGCAGTACTTTGATGTAAGAACATGGTATGATAGATAGATCCAGTGTATTCTAGACACACAAAGCCATGTCATATGCACATGTATAACGTATAAACTCAGCAGGTGCAATTTAATCAAAACAGAAGAAATACAGGCTAGACAACATATGCAACATGAAACCAATTATCACACTGTCAACTTAGAGCAAGCACCCGCGACGGTGGAGTATAGGAGATGAACTCATCATGTAGACTTGGGACTTGAACTTCGTTAGCAGTAGCAGTGGAAAATCTAGAGAGTCTCTGTTTGCGTCGGTGCGGAGGACCACCAACATCCCCTAACTTACTCTTTTCCTTCCTATTTTCTGATATTGCCTTATGAAGTCAAAACCACAAGAAGATGAATAAAATTAGCTCTGCATAACTGGTTGATGCATGATACAGACGAACACTACTTTGATGTAAGGCAAGCGCAGGATAGGAGGATGGAATATATACAAATAAAGACAACGTTTCATATTCACACGTACGATAGGAGGACGGAATATGTATGAAAAAACAGTAAGCGGAAGGCATTTCAACAAAATTAGAAGAAATGAAAGCTAGGCACCATATGAACATGCAACCAATATCACTCAATCAAGTAAAAAGTGTCTCGTCGTAAGTGCCATTTCAAGAAATTAGAAGCAGTACAAGCTAGAAGACAATGCAAGATGCAACCTACATCATAGTCCCAAGTTAAATGTGTCTTATGGGTAAGTGATCATTGCAGGTATAAGTTGTAAGCTACGCAGATGCAATTCAACATAATCAGAAGCAATACAAACTAGACATCATACGGAAAACGCAACCACGTATAACAGTTCCAAGTAAGAGCAAGCACCTGTGATGGTGGAGTAGGGGAGATGTGCTCATCATGTACACGTATGTTCTAGAAATAGGAACACGTGTCATATTCACAGGCATTATGTGTAAAGTAAGCAGATGCAATTCAAGTTAGAAGCAATACAAGCTAGACATCATACGCAACATGCAACCACATATAATAGTGTCAAGCTAGAGCAAGCACCTGTGATGGTGGAGTAGGGGAGATGTCCTCATCATCTACACAGCTATGTTGACTGTCCAGCCTTGTGTTGTCTATAGAGACCCCCTGTTTGAGTTGCTCCGAAGGACCACCATCATCCACTGCCAGACTAATTTCCTTCAGTTGTAATAATTTTGCATTGTGAAGTCAAACCGATAAGAAAAAGGAATAAAATTCGCTCTTCAGAACTCATTCATGCATGATACTGACGAACACTACTCGGATGAAAGGCAAACACATGATGTGAGGATGGAATATGTATGAAAAACAGGATGGTGTGACATATTCACACCTATGATGTGGTAACTAAGCAGAAGGCATTTCAACAAATTAGAAGCACTGCAAGCTAGACACCATATGAAAGATGCAACCAATACCACTCTGCCAAGTTCAAACTGTATGGCGTTTCAACAAATTAGAAGCAGTACATGCTAGAAATCATATGCAAGACACAACCAATATCACAGTGGCGACTTAAAGGTGCCTTATCATAAGATACAGTATGTACCAAAAACAGGAAAGCGTGTCATATTCACATGTATCATGTGTAAGATAAGCAGATGCAGTTTACACTAATTAGGAGCAATACGAGCTAGACACCATATGCAACATGCAACCAGATATCACACTGCCAAGTTAGAGCAAGCACCTTGGATGGTGGAGTAGGGGAGCGGAGACTTGGACCTTGTAATGCACTATCAGTACAAGGAGAATCGGTACAAATGCTTCGTTTACGTTGCTGCAGAGGACCACCATCATCGCCTTCCTTACTCTTTCTTGATTTTGCCTTGTCAAGTCAAACCCATAAAAGGAATAAAATTTGCTCTTCAGAACTCATTGATGCATGATATTGACGAACACTACTTTCATGTAAGACGAACACTACATATCACACTGCCAAGTAAGCGCAGGCACCTGCGATGGTGGTGTGGGGGAATTGCGGTGATCAACTAGAGAGCTACGTTGACTATATTCATTTAGCCTTGCTGTTTCTTCAGAATCATGTGGGGAGGATGACACTGCACTCTTTAAACGAGTATGGCGTCTCACAGAAACCCACCCAGGTGACTGTCTCATCATAAGTGATTGACGAGGGATACAAAAGAGCATTAGTTTGATGTACGAACATGGTTAATAGACATATGTAGTATGTATCAAAAACAAGAAGGCATGTCATTATCAAAGGTATAATGTGTAAAGTAAGCAGATGCAATTTAACCAAATTGGAAGCAATACAAGCTAGACACCATATGCAACATGCAACCACATTTGACAGCGCGAAGTTAAAGCAAGCACCTGTGATGGTTGTGTGTGGCAATTGAGATCATCAACTACAGAGCTACATTTACTGTCTCCAACTGCTGACACTGCACCCGTTAGATCACTGGAACGCTTAGTGCTTATCTTCGAATTACACTGGAGCGACTTCTGTCTTTTCTTTTCTGCATTCATCAACACTGCGCCAGAGTCTGAAATACCCATGCATAAAAAACAATAGTGTGAGTATGGGTGAAGTGTGTGCACAATTAGTACAGTGTAAAGGTAGCAGATAGCAGGTCGGTGAGAAATAAATGATGGGAGACATATGATAGCTCTACAACATGCATGGCACACTAAATTACTACTGGATTCTATGAAAATAACAGTCGACTGAAACCTAATAGGTCAGTCCATTTTTTCTGCACCGTCCGATGTACAAAGAACGGGCTGATCGCCTTCATCTACCTCTAGCGAGTCAGTGTTGACGATCTTCCTCGAAACGCCAGCGACCAGCGGCCCAGTATTCCTCCCCTGCCTGCGCCCTTCCCTCGACCTCACCGCACCGCCGTGCTTGGCACCGCCCCCCAGCCATCCATTCAAGCCCCACCGACCTCCAGATCGGGCGCAAGCAGCTCCTGCGCCCCACACCCCTATGATAGACACCGATGTGCCGCTTCCCTGGGGAACAGGCGGACTAGGTGCTCCGCGCGCCTAAGCGGGTGCTGCTTCTTTTAATTGCGGTTCGACTGACCCTGAATTGAAATCCAGGTGGGCTACTGACCTCTAGCAAAGGTGGAATTGTAAAAGGGAGGAAACCTTGTGCATTTAGAATCACGAAGAAGATGCAGTAAGAAGCGCTCAACTAGTTTCTTTCGTGGGATGAATACGGTGTGAGCGGAGACGTAGGATTTGCACGAATAAGGGAAGAGGAGTACCTCTTTCTGCTGGCAGTGTTGTGTCCTCTTTCTGTTTTTCCGATGATCTTCTTGTTGTACACCGAAAACCAAAAGTTGTGGAGGACAGTGCAGCCTTGGACGAACCCATGGCCAATTTGTTGAGTGTGGTGCGGTGGCCGTCTGTCGGTGGCGGGGAAGCAGATTCGAGGAGGCGAACGACGGCGTAGAGGGAATAGCTCCGGTGCGGTGGACGGTTGCGACAGTGGAGCCGCAGCAGTGAGGCGCAGGACGGCGTGGTCGGAGTGGTTCTGGTACGGCGCACGTCGGCGTCGGTGTCGTGGAGGCAGCTCTGCCTCGGCTGCAGCTGCTAAGTCCTTGAGGGTGGTTGCGGTTGCGTTGGACGACGATGTCGGGGTACCGGCTCCAGCGTGATGGAGGAGGGCGGCAGTGGATTGGCCGCTATGGGGTGGAGGACAGAGGAGGCTGGGGTTTCGCGGATGGTGGAGAGGGCGTTTTCGCGCCCACGGAGTATGAATGGGGAAACGGAGGGAGGCGGGGAACTAAGGGGGAACAATGTTTCGGCTTGAGACGCGCTTGTTTGAAATTTGGGGAAAGTTACAAACTTTCCCCCCATCTAAAATTTTGGACATATTGCGGGTTGGGGGTAGGACAGTCATGTCAGGTGTCCCAAATGTGGGCGGGGTAGATTTCGGCCGAGCACATGGGTAGGCGCCCACGGCGTATGAATGCTTCTCTGGCGTCTTGGTGAAGTTACAAACCTACCCCGGTTTAGACCTTTGGACATCGGGCCGATAGGCTACACGGGCCAGAGTCAGGACAGTAATTTCCTACCACCAAAACATTAGTCTCACGCGGTTTCGGGTGACCAGAGGCCTATTTGGCGCTTCGTTCAATATTTGGGAGCAGAAGAATTAACGTTTTCGGTTCTCTTGAATTGAACTTTCAAGATTTGTCAAACTTCACAAATCTTTACTCTTGAAAATCCTAAAGCTACATTATTTTGGAATGGAGGGGGTACATTTGAATATACATTGTACATGACTATATATTAAAAAAATGCAACTTACCTCAGTTCATGCATGGTTCCAGATATAATCTCCTTGGTTGCAAAAAAAGTTAGACATGCGTATGAATAGATATAGCATGTTCAAACTCACAAGAAAGATTGATGCCCCCTTTTACATCTAATTTACAAATGCCATTATCTCGGGTTCAAATAGATGAATGCACTTCCTATGAATTTGAATCTTCGAAACCCCCTTTATGTTGATTTCGACATGTATTCTATTTCGTATCTAGCAATTTGGAATGTATCCATGCAAGTGACAAATGTATAAAGTGCTTCACACTAACAACATGGAGTGCACTAATTAATGTTTATATATGAATTGCAAAAGCATCCATTGCCTGTATTTCAAACCGCTCTCACTCTATGGATCGATAATATGAAATAAACACATGCACATGCTAGAATTCAATTGCAGTTGAAGAAAGAGCCTACTCCTGGTACTGTATATTAGTGATAGGGGTGTGTACAAAGTACACATGAATACCAGGCATTTTGTGTGTGTGTATACTATCGACGAACTAGCCCCCAAGCTTGTATAACATACTAAGGGCCTAGGCTTACAAATCATATATAGTCGGCTTATCACCAGTGGGGATAGAGTCCTCCGCGACTCTGGTAGCTTCATGTTGTACGTCGAGTCCTCCACATGGGTCTTCGTATAACACGTCTCGGTCCAACCTATATGTGGCGCAGGATGGAACCGACCCATGAGTCTTCATGTTGACCCACCACAACTAGAAATGATGTGCCCACCACACCACACACGCAATCGGACACTAAGAAAATAAGCATATACAATAGTACAACAGTATGTAGCTCACGATACGTCTCCATATTTTGTTGATGACACTGACGGACTTTGCATTTGATGTGTGCTCCGTATTTTGTTGACGACACTTATGGTCATTGTATTTGAAGCGAAAGCATGATATGGTCACTGGACTTCAGAATAAGCTCATCACGGTCACCACATACATTTTTTTGTGCTAACCAACATGTGGTTGGATGGTTAGAGGACAGTGGTTTCTCGAGCCCACCAAGGTTAAAGTCCCGGTGCTCGCATTTATCTTGTGTTAATTTCAGTATTTTCCGGCGACGTACGTTCAGTGGGAGGAGACGTTCCACTCGACTACGAGGCACCTATGGTGACTTCGTAAAATCTCAAGATCATATATGCTGGCCCACTCTCTCGAAGGTGCTCATAGGGGTAGGGTTCGCGTGTGTGCAATTATAGCGGTAAGTGCTCGCGCGTATATATGAGCCGTTGCGTCTGTACCGTGTTAAACAAATACATATCATGATTATACGGTCACTGGCTCACCCGTACAACTCCGTATTTTGTTGATGACACAATCAATTGACCAGTCAAACGTTCCACGCGGCGCAACTAGTGTTGCACCATCGGGGCGCGTAACCGTGGGGCCACCTGTCAACCCGTATATGAAAGAAAGAAATGGTAGTTTGAGTCTGTACTGTGTTAATAAAATAGGAGTACATTTTAGGGTGATCATACGATCACTGGCTCACCATACAGCTCCGTAATTTGTTGATAACACGATCAATTGACCAGTCAAACGGTCCACATTCAGCAGCGCACATTACCATAGGGCCCACCCGTCAGCGCGTATATGAAGGACAGAAATGGTAATAAATTAGTGGTCGGTGGGTATTCGAAGTCGTGAGACCTCTAGTTGGCAGTCACCGGCGGTTGGGGGGTGTTCATTGGGCGGTG